>NC_069504.1:1011966525-1012174025 GCF_027579735.1 Bombina bombina | reverse complement strand
TTACATTTTATCTATTTTAGGATTTATTTTTATTTTACAGGCAAGTTTGTATTTATTTTATCTAGGTAGAATAGTTATTAAATAGTTATGGACCCTAATAAATAAATAAACCCTAACCTAAGTTACAATTACACCTAACACTACACTATAATTAAATTAATTACCTAAACTAACTACAATTAATTACAATTAAATTAAATAAACTAAAGTATGGAAAGAAATCCCACTAAATTACAGAAATTAATAAAATAATTTCAAGATTTTAAACTAATTACACCTAATCTAATCCCCCTAATAAAATAAAAAAGCCCCCCAAAATAATAAAAATCCCTACCCTATACTAAATTACAAATAGCCCTTAAAAGGGCCTTTTGCAGGGCATTGCCCCAAAGTAATCAGCTATTTTACCTGTAAAAAAAATACAATACCCCCCAACATTAAAACCCACCACCCACACACCCAACCCTACTCTAAAACCCACCCAATCCCCCCTTAATAAAACCTAACACTAACCCCTTGAAGATCACCCTACCTTGAGACGTCTTCCCCCAACCGGGCAGAAGTGGTCCTCCAGACGGCCAGAAGTCTTCATCCAATCCGAGCAGAAGAGGACCTCCAGACGGGCAGAAGTATTCATCCAGGCGGCATCTATTCTATCTTCATCCATCCGGAGCGGAGTGGGTCCATCTTCAAGCCATCCGACGAGGGGCATCCTCTTCCATCCGACGACTAACACTAAATGACGATACCTTTAAGTGACATCATCCAAGATGGCGTCCCTTCAATTCCTAAGGTAGAAAAAATCCTATTGGCTGATCCAATCAGCCAATAGGATTGAACTCGCATTCTATTGGCTGTTCCAATCAGCCAATAGAATGTGAGCTCAATCCTATTGGCTGATTGGATCAGCCAATAGGATTGGACTTCAATCCTATTGAGGTCCTCTTCTGCCCGGATCGGATGAAGACTTCTGGCCATCTGGAGGACCACTTCTGCCCGGTTGGGTGAAGACGTTTCAAGGTAGGGTGATCTTCATCGGGTTAGTGTTAGGTTTTATTAAGGGGGGGATTGGGTGGGTATTAGGGTTGGGTGTGTGGGTGGTGGGTTTTAATGTTGGGGGGTATTGTATTTTTTTTTACAGGTAAAAGAGCTGATTACTTTGGGGCAATGCCCTGCAAAAGGCCCTTTTAAGGGCTATTTGTAATTTAGTATAGGGTAGGGATTTTTATTATTTTGGGGGGCTTTTTTATTTTATTAGGGGGATTAGATTAGGTGTAATTAGTTTAAAATTCTTGTAATTATTTTATTATTTTCTGAAATTTAGTGTTGTTTTTTTCGTACTTTAGTTTATTTAATTTAATTGTAATTAATTGTAGTTAATTTAGGTAATTTATTTAATTATAGTGTAGTGTTAGGTGTAATTGTAACTTAGGTTAGGGTTTATTTTACAGGTAAATGTGTACTTATTTTAACTAGGAAGTTATTAAATAGTTAATAACTATTGTACCTAGTTAAAATAAATACAAACTTACCTGTAAAATAAAAATAAACCCTGAAATAGCTACAATGTAATTATTAGTTATATTGTAGCTAGCTTAGGGTTTATTTTATAGGTAAGTATTTAGTTTTAAATAGGAATAATTTATTTAATTGTATTAAATTTTTTTTCGATTATTTTAAATTATATTTAAGTTAGGGGGGGTTAGGGTTAGGGATAGACTTAGGTTTAGGAGTTAATACATTTAATATAGTGGCGGCGACGTTGGGGGCGGCAGATTAGGGTTAATAAATGTAGGTAGGTGTCGGTGATGTTAGGGACGGCAGATTAGGGGTTAATAAAATGTAACTAGTGTTTGCAATGCGGGAGTGAGACGGTTTAGGGGTTAATATATTTATTACAGTGGCGGCGATGTCCGGTCGGCAGATTAGTGGTTAAAAAATTTATTTAAGTGTTTGCGATGTGCGGGGGGGGGCCTCGGTTTAGGGGTTAATAGGTAGTTTATGGGTGTTAGTGTACTTTTTAGCACTTTAGTTAAGAGTTTTATGTTACAGCGTTAGCCCATCAAACTCTTAACTACTGACTTTTAAATGCGCTAGGAGTCTTGACAGGAGATGGTCTACCGCTCACTTTTTCCAAGACTTGTAATACCGGCATTAGGAACATCCCATTGAAAAGATAGGATACGCAATTGACATAAGTGGATTTGCGGTATGCTCGATTCCCGGAAAAAAAGTGAGCGGTACACCTGTACCTGCCAGACTCGTAATACCAGCAGACGTTAAAAAGCAGCGTTGGGACTTCTCAACGCTGCTTTTTAAGGCTAACGCAAGACTCGTAATCTAGGCGTTTATTTTTAATTCAATCTTTACTCTTTCAGGTGACTTGTAATATTTCATATTAAAAGGACATAAAACCCATCATATTACTTTTATGATTCAGACAGAGCATGCGATTTTAAACAACTTTCTAATTTACTTCTATTAGCAAATGGCTGGATCACTATATGGCAGCAGTTTTGCAAGAATGTTATCAATTTGCAAGAGCACTAGATGGAAGCACTATTTCCTGCCATCTACTATCTAGACACTTATCTAGGTTTCTCTTCAACAAAAATACCATGCGAACAAAGCAAATTTAATAAAAGAAGTAAATTGCAAACTTTTTAAAAATTGTATGCTCTGTCTGAATTACAAAAGAAATTTTGTGGGTTTCATATCCCTTTAATACAGATTTTCGCATTCCAATCATTGTGTTATTTAGCGTTACTTCCTGTACAATCTAGCTAAAACATTGCACTTAAATCTGCCTAGATTTTGGAATCTATAATTTTTTTTATCAAAGACATCGCTAAATGCCGACAGCATACACTGTCGGCATTTAACATTGCACAAGCAGTTCTAGTGAACTGCTTGTGCAATGCTGCCCCCTGCAGTTTCGCAGCCAATCGGCCGCTAGCAGGGGCGTCAATCAATCCGATCATATAGGATCGGGCGGATTGATGTTCGCAGCCTCAGAGGCAGCAGACCAGTTAAGGAGCAGCGGTCTTAAGACCGCTGGTTCATAACTGCTGTTTCCGGTGATCCTAAAGGCTTGCACAGAAACAGGGGCATCAGGGGCCATTTGGCTCTTGATAAATCGACCCCTAAATAACTATCTATTTATATATTATTTGCGGCTTAACTGGCAATAGCACACCAGTGGTTGAACCTATGTGGAGTCAAGTTCTGGACATTATCCAATACATCCGGAAACTGGAGGATATATCCTGAGGGTGGATGGTCAAGAGGCACTCCATGGCACTAACTGGATTGTTTGATGAGGGGCAGAAAAGTGTCTTTCCTTTCTTCCCCCTCTTTTATTTCCCCCTTCATTTTTCCTCCCCCTCTCCTCCACTAGCTGTGATAGACTTCTGAACCTCACACAGATTTGAAAAATATATCTCTTAGAAACAATTATTCGAGATTCAAAACACGCTTTAGTTATATAAGTTGCTAATATATTTTTAGATAATTTAGAGGTGCATAATATGGTTTAAGAGTGACCTTTAATAATATTAAGGGGAGCTGCTATTTTCCTTTCAGGTCTTTTTAATTCAATACAGTATTTTATATGTACACTTTGCAAATCACATACTCTGGTTATTTTATATATTGTATGATTATTAGTTGTAAGAACAAAATTTAACTATGGCTAGTGGAGGGTGTAATTAAAACAGGCTTAGACCCCTGAGTTGCTCAGCAAACTAGCTCTCAGGTGAGCCCTTTCTGGTGATAGCACCATTCACACAGGTACAGCTGTGTAGGATTCCAAATGTTTATTAAAATGTATCAACAGTCACAAATATAACACTGTGACTAACGGTACATAAAAACACTAATTCAATTCTGCAAAGCATTTATTGGACATTTCATCTTGCAAAAATATTGAGACCTGGAGTTCCCCCTATTTGAGGGTTATAACATTTTTATTGCTAACACATTTTAAAGGGAGAGTAAACACCTTATAATTGCAAGACATCAACACATCAGCCGTCTTGACGTTTTTAAAACAAATGAACATACTTTTTAATGCAATTATACTTTAAGAGCCAAACTCCACCTTCTATTTGCCTTATTTGGAGGAGCCAATCTGGTCTTTAGTCCACAGACAACAAGGTTAGTCACAGTCATAAAGTTTTTATAAACTTATTTGTTTTGCTGTTGTGACCAGATAAAAGGCAATCAGGGACGGATTTTTAGCAGGGTTTATATCAAATTGTTTACTTCCTTTAAGGCATTTTCTCTGTGTTTCTAACTTGTGCCCTGTATTACATCATTGAGTTGTAACCTCTGTGTTGCACAGACCTGCCCACCTCCCTTTATCTCATATTCTTAAAGATTGCCCAAAACCACCTGGGCAGTGTCATTACTCTGTGCTCGACTATCCTGACTTATCTGTCAATCAAAAATACCCCATTCGGCCCATACCCTTTCCTCAGACAATCAAAACATCCCCACTAGCCACCAAAACCTCCTCCAAGGGGTGCCCAGTCTATTTATCAAGCATAGTAAATTTGTATTAATTTTATCTGCTTACCACAGGAGGAGTGTATTCCCCATCTGTCCACTGTAACTCCATTATGAGCACATGTTCTTGCATACTCTAGGAACGTCTGACAATGACAGTTCATTTCTTCAGCACATGAGCACATGTCATCCTCACAAATGGCTATGAATGGATCTGGGTCAACTACATGATGGCACTTTATAAACACTGAGGATGTTTTTAGCATCTGGCACCTCTGCATGATGCCCTGAAAACAAAGAAAGACCAAACAATTTCAACTGAAAGCAGCAACAATATAATGCCACAAACAAATTAAACTGGGATACTTAAAGGTGAATAAATCAATTCAAATTGCATGTATGTTTGTACACACTGATATGGAAAGATAACTACCCCCTAGAATATGAGGTAGCATTTGCAGCAAGAGCAGAGTTTTTTCATCATATCAGATGTCACTGCACACTTACGGAGCAATATGTTATCCTTCCTGTCTGGTAGGAGAATGCAGCTTTATGATCTGTTAGTTCACATTTCTTTTTATACAAGCAAATGTTACATCAAAATAGCATACCCATTTATTCATATTATTGCTTAGGAGAAAGTGTACGTTGGAAAAAGTATCATCAGTTTTGCAGAGGCTAGTTAGTTTCTCTCCACAGTTAAAAGGTTGTCTTTATCAACCAGTTAGCAATAGCTGGAAGAATATGATGATACTGCTGGATTAGTTTTAAAGGGACAGTATACACTCATTTTCATATATCTGCATGTAATAGACACTAGTATAAAGAATAATATGCACAGATACTGATATAAAAATCCAGTATAAAACTGTTTAAAAACTTACTTAGAAGCTGTCACTTTGGCTCTGTTGAAAAGGTAGCTGGAAAGCCCACTGCAAGTGGCAAATAAGACACTCCCCCCTCCCCCTTCTTTTGCATATGAAAAGACCCTTTACACAAACAGGAGCAAGCTGGAGTAGGTAGTCGAGCGTATTCACATAAAACTTTGGGGCTTGGTTAGGAGTCTGAAAATCAGAGCAATGTTATTTAAAAATAAGCAAAACTATACATTAATTAAAAAAAAAACTTTATAGGCTATATAAATAGATTATCTACAAAACATTTATGCAAAGAAAAAATGAGTGTATAATGTCCCTTTAGTTTGGTGGTAAAGACAAACACTGCGGGGACTTGAAGAATGTCTAGGATAAGCATAAGGATATTCTGTGAGCTAGTTCAGCTACTTTATAGGAAATATGGACATGATGGGCCTATAGTATTGATGTATAGTTCCGATAAAAGTAGAGTTAACACAACAAAATTAAACAAAAACACAGAGTGAAATGAGCACAACACAATGAAACAAAGGCACTTGGTGTTGTAAGTCACATGTGGATAAGGATGTTACTTGTAATTCAAAGATCAGTGAAGAAAGATATCAGTCTCAGGGAAAAGCATAGAAACTTCATCTTTGTTTACATTTAATGAAGTTCATTTTAGAAGAGTGCACAAATGGCAAATTTGATATATGTTTTTTTGTTTCAAATGTAAACCACAAAGGACTGATTAGCTAAAATGCAAGTCTGTCAAAAGAATTGAGATAAGGAGACATTCTGCAGAGGAAGATACAAGGTAATCATGGTGTAGTTGTGGCTGGAGAGTTGGAGGGTTGTGGCATCGATTTATTCTTGTAGCCAGCTCTGCTTAGCCCCTTCTAGCACAGTGTTTTCAACTCCAGTCCTCAGGGCACACAAACAGACCAGTTTTTAATGAAATCTGAGGAAGAGCACAGGTGAAATAGTCAGATGATCAGTAACCATGGTGAATAACCTTCTCTCATCCATCAGCTGATTATATCACCTGTCCTCTCCTTCAGATAGCATGAAAATCTGGCCCGTTTGGTAACCCTGAGGACTGGAGTTGAAAAACACTGCTCTAGTGCATTATCTTTGACATGCAAACAAGTACATGGCTTGTATGCTCTGACCAGGACCTTTGTAGACTCCAAGATAAGCATGGGGCATCATAAAAGTAACCAATCTTAGAATTAAAAAAAGTTAGAGCATTCTTTTAATGCATTCAAAGTCAATATTATAGAGTAATATACCACCCAGCATATACTTTTATTCCAATTTCAATCACGTCATAATTTGTACAACACACTAACCAACTAAGGAGATAAGTGGTCTGATAGTGCCACACAATCAATGACAAATTTCCTTAGTGTAAATTCAGTCAAAAACAATTTAACAAATATTCCATTTGTGTGGGTAAAAGTAAAAATAGCTAAGAAGAACGGTTTATTTGTTCAAGAGGAACAAATTCAAGCAGTCTTATTGTGTGATTTGGCTGGCAGCTGAGTTGCAGCTGAAAGGCTAAGTGTTTTGAGGAAATAATCTGCATTCCAAGAGGTAATGCCAACAAACAAAGACAGCTTTTAATAGATAGAGAATCTTAAGGTTTCCTTCAACTATTATGAAACAGAACTAGTTTGTGCGTGGATGTGAGTTTGGATTCAACATTTTTCATGAACATATATTTTAAGAGTTCAAGCGCTCTTCTAATATACAATATAATTTTATTTGCAGTACAAACAAAATCCAAGTAAGGCTAAAAGTTATCCAACTCCATATAAAGCTCATTTGGCCATGAAATTTGCATATGATTGTATAAAGGCTTAGAGGTCATTTTAGATAATTTGTTCTTCGTGAATAGGGAGAACCAGATTATGAAGTATCTGTGCTCTTTTGGAAAAATATAAACATACAGTATGCTCGTAAAAAGCAATCACTGTGTAGTATGTTGTAAGGTCACTTTTTTTTCATCGTGCAGTATACCCCCTAGCCTCCTGGGGAGGGGGGTAATGAAAAACTATAATTTTTTGAGTTACATTATAGAAAAATTAGGGTGAAGATGATAAAGGAAAAAAGTGTTTTTACTACTTATTGAAAATGTGTGTTGTTTGCTTTACTAATACAGGTGGAAAACCCTTTATCCAAACTGCTTGGGACCCGTTATCCAAACTGCTTGTAACCAGTGGCATCACTAGGGGGGTGCGGGGGGTGCAGGCCGCACCCGGGTGACACCCTCCAGGGGGTGACACAACCAAAAAAAATAAAATAATTTTATTGAAATTCAAAGAAATACAATGTAGAGATGCATATATTTTTTATTTGAGGGGCCAGCATTTGTGAACATTAGTGGGACTGGGGAAGTTGTAGACACTTCATTTTTTTGCCCCTTGAGCCAGCGCTGCAATTTCCAGAAAATAGTTTTCCCGGCTGCTTTTGCTTGTTTGTACTTTGCTCCTCCCCTGCCCAATTTCACTATGAATGTTGTGGGTGTGCTGTGGGGCTTGTGAAGTTGCGCTGCTAGCCTAAACCTGCTTGCCTATCTGTGTTCACTGCTCAGTGACGTGTGGAGCAGTGGA
The DNA here is from genome assembly GCF_027579735.1 of Bombina bombina. Lineage (NCBI taxonomy): Eukaryota > Metazoa > Chordata > Amphibia > Anura > Bombinatoridae > Bombina > Bombina bombina. The sequence goes on along the minus strand of NC_069504.1, from coordinate 1,012,166,050 downwards.
GTCACTCACTGTTGTGCTGTCTCTCTAAACGGGAACTGGGAAATCATGAGGGGGATGCCTGGCACCTGACCGCATGACTGTCTGACACTGTCTCTAAAGTGAAGGAGCCACGTATGATGCCCACCAGACCGGTACGGTTACGGTACACTAAGTTCACACTGAAGAGGTAGGAGGGGAGGGTAGGTGGGGGTCTTGGGGTGGGCAGATAGCAGAGGTGCTTGGCCATAAGAAGCGGTAGGCACGCGGCCCGGGGCTGTGTACTGACAGACTTGGAACAGAGTCAGAGAGCAGAATTTTCATAGTTTGCGCGCCTAAACCTTTTCTTTAGTGATTTATTTTTTTAGTGCTCTGTTTATCTTTCATTTGATGCTCTGCTGAGTCAGGGAGCAGCTCTAGGCATGAGCTTTATAATTAATGCAGTGCAGTTTACATATTTTTTATGTGTGTGTTTCTGAGTTTTTGTGTGTGTGTGTGTGTGTGTGTGTGTGTCTGAGTGCTTTTGTGTGTGTGTTTGTTGTGTCTAAGTGTTTGTGTGTGTTTCTGAGTGTTTTTGTGTGTGTGTCAGAGTGTTTTTGTGCGTGTGTCTGAGTGTTTTTGTGTGTGTGTCTGATTGTGTTTTTCCGAGTGTTTGTGTGTGCATCTGAGTGTGTTTTTAAGTGTGTCTGAGTGTTTGTATGTGTGTGTTCCTGTGTTTTTGTGTTTGTGTGTGTCTGCTTTCTGAGGGGGGGGTTACACCATAACTTACCGCACTGGGTCACACCAACCCTAGTGACGCAGTGCTTATAACTGTAATATGCTTTGTGACTGTTTAAGGTTTATAACAGACATTTATTGCTGCACTGATGTTTCAATCAATAAGTCTTGTAGATATTGCAGTTCTAAATTAAATACACATTTTGGTCCCATTGCAGTAAATGATCAATTACATAAAAAAAATGGAAGCTTTCTTCTTTTAAAAGTTCCTAAGGAACTGCTGCCTCCTCACTTTACTGCACAATGCCCAAGCCAGTCCTCAGCATTATGCACATACTGACAAACTCACAGTCCATACATAGTGTATGGGATTAATTTTATAAAGACTCTTTTAATTAACCCATAAATTAATAAGGACTTAAATACCACTTTAAATATTTCATTTGGATTATCTTCTGCAGTCACAAAAATGTAAAGGTTCTTGCCCTTACATTGCTTGATAGCACCATGCAAGTGCCTTCTGATGTTATTTTCACAACAGGATTAACCTGTTGTAATTATATTATCATTCAACTACATATAATTACATTTTTTACAGTATAATCTCAAGGTGCTTAACATCTCTTTGTCTCTTTAAGGTCATTGTTTAAAATACTTTCTATGTAAAATCTTTATGCTGATAGAGTACATACCCTTCCCGGTCAGGACGAGCAGGGAGCAAGTTCATCCATGTTAAAAGTGATTATTGTTAAAGGGATACTGAACCCAATTTGTTTCTTTCATGATTCAGATAGAGCATGCAATTTTAAGCAACTTTCTAATTTACTCCTATTAATTTTTCTTCATTCTCTTGCTATCTTTATTTGAAAAAGAAAGTCCAGACAGCACTTGTTTATTGGTGGATGAATTTATCCACCAATCAGCAAGAACAACCCAGGTTGTTCATAAAAAAATGGGTCGGCTTCTAAACTTACATTCTTGCTTTTCAAATAAAAATACAAAAAGAATGAAGAACATTTGATAAAAGGAGTAAATTAAAAAGTTGCTTAAAATTGCATGCTCTATCTGAATCACAAAAGAAAAAATGTGGGTTCAGTGTCCCTTTAACAAGGGAATAATATATATTTTTTTATTTTATATTTTTGTAATTCAACTCTTTCTAATACAATATAAAAAGAAAGAGAAAAGAAAAACATAAGAAGCTATACTCCAAAAAGAATGTCCATTAGATGTTGTGTTTCATGTTAGCACTGTATTTATTTTATAATTTATTCTAATTAAATTGCAAATTGAAATATGCTTATATAGTGTTATAATAGTAATAACATAAGAATAATAAGAATAAAAATTATAAAGTGATCCCAAAAACTAATGTATTCTCACAGTCAATTTGAACTTAGCCTGAGGTTCAATTTTAGTTATAAAAACAGACATTTTAGTCTGTAAAGGAATGTGCTTTGCATGACAGTTCTGACATCAGTAGTTTTTATATTGTGCTGTTAAAAATCCAGGGCTTTTCCTCTAAAGGAAATTTGAATTCCAATAAACATGCAAAGGGTGGGACATATGGTAAGGTCAGAACATAATGGTTATGTGTTTTCACACACACAATTATTTAGATTTTCCATTACATATTTCTGTCTTCTTGTCATACGCTAACTGCAGCATTCTCATTTTTGTAAGGCAGAAAGACAGATTATTTGTTTAAAAACTGTAATAATAATTTTCAATGAAACTAAAAACAGGTTGTAGAAGATTTTTATAAATTAGCATTTTTGCTCCTACAAAATCATATTAAAGGGACATTCCAGCCAAAATTGGAATCCGCACAGATGCATTTTAGTTGTGCATAGAAGCATTTTTGTAATATACATGTGTTAGCAAAAATGCTTCTAATAAAAATTATAGCTGTTTGAAAAGTGTATTTAAGTATGCTCCATGCACCAGCATTTTAAACACTGCACTTGCTCTGAGGGCCTAAGGTGCTTGTACCATCTGTTAATGACTCAATTGGTTAATTGCTGACATGATACAAGCCCCACTAATGCTCTGAGCAGCTGCATTGTATAAAATGCTGGTGCACTGAGAATATCTAGCTATGTTTCACATGCACGTGCAGAGACAAATGTTAACACTAAAACAGTGATAACTTTTGCTAGAAGCATTTTTGCCAAGACATGTATATTACAAATACTGTATGTTTCTATTCAAAGATTCAATTAATCTATTTGTATTTAAATTTTGATGGAATGTCCCTCTAAATGACTTGCTTCTTCCACTGAAATATTGGTGTAAGATATTATATATTCAGTGTCTCATATTTTTTACATATTAAAGGGACATAATACTCATATGCTAAATCAATTGAAACTGATGCAGTATAGCTGTAAAAAGCTGACAGGAAAATATCACCTGAGCATCTCTATGTAAAAAATGAAGATATTTCACCTCACAATCTCCTCAGCACAGCAGAGTAAGTTCTGTGTAAAGAGCTACACTGCTGAGGTCATGAACTATTTTACTGTGATCTCATGAGATTTGACTTAACTCTCATGAGATTTCATAGTAAACTTCCTTAAACTGAATAGGGAAATAACATGAGAGTGCGCAAGGCTCAATCCCTTAGCTGTCCCGGGACAGACATACTGATTTGCTGCTTAGAAGTCCTTTACAACGGGATGTGGCTACTGAGGAATTTTTGAGGTAAAATATCTTTCTTTTTTACCTAGAGATGTTTAGGTGATATTTTCTAGTCAGCTTTTTACAGCAATGCTGCATCACTTTCAAGTGTTTCAACATTTGGGTATCATGGCCCTTTAACTTCAGCACCCTTGTACAGTGCATTATAACAAACATGTCAACAATGACTCAGTTTATGCTGTTTAAAATGCTAGTGCATTGAGCATATTTAGATATCCCACATGTGTTTTGTATAGTAACATCTCTGACTGGAATACTGATAGTTTTTACCGGAAATATAATAAAAAAAGTATTGCAAAAATGCTTCTTTTTAAAATGAAAGTACACTGATATGCATTACTATTTTGGCCAAAATGTATGTACACCATGCTTCATTACAAGAAATATTATTTATAGAACATCTAGCGCCAGGGTAGATGACTATATGAAGGCTGGTTGACAATTACTTTAGCAATTGTGTGTATATATACTGTATATATGGTGTTAGCACTCAAAGGATTTTCTTTATATAATCTTTTTAACATAACAGGGAAAATTCTCTACTGCCTCAGACATTACTCTTATACTATCTGCATAAGAGCAAATAATCCATCCATTAACGCTTTATTTATAGCAACATAGGGTCCAAGCAAAAATAAGTAAATTTCAAACCAACAAGGATCCCTAAATTGTGTTTACATGATTAAAGGGGTAAGGAAGTTAAAATTAAATATGCATGAATCAGATAGAGAATGTCATTTTAAGACAGTTTTAATTTCACTTCTATTTTCAAATTTACTTTATTCTCTTGGTATCCTTTGCTGAAAAAGACTATCTACATATCCTACACTACTGGGAGCTAGTTGGTGATTGGTGCTTGTAAATATGTGTCTGTTGTGATTTGCTCACTAGATGTGTTCAGCTAGCTCACAGTAGTTTGTTGCTGCTCTTTTAGCAAAGAATACTGAGAGAATGAAACAAATTTGATAATAGAAGTAAATTGGAAAGTTTAAAATGGTATGCTCTATCTGCACAATAAAATAAACATTTGGGGTTTCATGCCCCTTTAAAGACCCATAGTGGAAATTTAACTTGAAATGTTGTACTCATTTGTGCTTAGATATTTTATTACTATAAATCAGGGGTACTTACATTTTTATATGCCGTCACTAATGGTAGGATTGTTAAGCGCACCACACTACATTACTCTCACACTTATATTAAATATAAAGGCCACAATTTATCAAAGTCTGGCGGACCTGATCTGACAGTGCGGATCAGGTCCGCCAGACCTCGCTTAATACGGCGAGCAATACGCTCGCCGTATTCAGCATTGAACCAGCAGCTCACAAGAGCTGCTGGTGCAACGCCGCCCCCTGCAGACTCGTGGCCAATGGGCCGCCAGCAGGGGGGTGTCAATATGGTACTCGATCGAGTTGATTTCCGGCGATGTCTTTGTGACCGCTGCTTCATAACTGCTTCATAACATAACACAGGGCTTCAAGATCCATTTGGAGATTGATAGATAGGCCCCAATGTTTCAAAATAAAATTAGACAATGATCACATTTTAGTTACAAATTACATAGAATATTAGTTACTAATAATTAATCTTATTAAACTGTATGTACTACTCACATTTACAAAATCTGGTATAAATAAATACACCTGCTTTTCCTGTTTTATCAACATCAAAAAAACATTCCATAAAGGTCCTTTTACTGAACGTAGCTAGATCTTTATATATATATATATAAACAAAAGAATTAAAGCAGAAGGCACTAGCGCTAAAACCCATGTCATGAATCTTCTGTCAGTCTTGGTAAGTAAGTATGCTATGCATAAAAAGTATAATTATGTAAAGGAGTATGTGCTGCTGAATATTGATAAAGTGTACCTGTGACACTGTCAGAAATGAAAAATTCAATAGGTAATCAATCATAAAGAACTAGCGCACAGTACAACAATCTGAAAACTCTTACTATAAAATTAAGTAATATATAATATACGTATAACAATCTGTGTAGATGATACAGTGTAAAGAAAGTCCCTTAGTGGGAGAGTTCAAAAAGATTAGACTGCTGGCTTGTTCTAAAAAAGGGTGTCCGCTTATCAGAGTTAACCTCAATCATATGAGGTAAGTTCTCGGCTCTTTGGGAGTTAGGTAGATTTTCTCCTGTCCGCTTAGGTCTGGATTTGAGTGTTCTCTCTACTTGTAGTCCTCTGTTCTTTTCTCGTGTCCTTCTATATGACTGTGAGCTGATGGTGATATACTGTTTTTCATACCGCCCCTGGGTTTGTGAAACTTTCAATTCCAAAAGGCTGGGGTACTTTGTGTCCTCAGGAGTATGGATAATTGGACTGTGTTTATTGCTATATTTGTTTTATTGCGGTGGTCTGGAATGGAACAAGCAATATCTCTGAGGTACACCTGCTTGAGTGAGAGGACTACAAGTGGAGAGAACCCCCAAGTCCAGACCTAAGCAGACAGGAGAAAATCTACCTAACTCCCATAGAGCCGAGAACTTACCTCATATGATTGAGGTTAACTCTGGTAAGCGGACACCCTTTTTTAGAACAAGCCAGTAGTCTCATCTTTTTCAACTCTCCCACTAAGGGACTTTCTATACACTGTATCATCTACACAGATTGTTATACGTATATTATATATTACTTAATTTTATAGTAAGAGTTTTCAGATTATTGTACTGTGCGCTAGTTCTTTATTATTGATTACCTATTGAATTTTTCATATATATAAACAAGCCTAGTTTAAATACCTGCTAAATAATAATGTTGTTTCCTTTGACCTACAAAAGAATCATACTTGACTTGACTAAGGGACCAATACAAGTAAAAACATTTCTACTATTGCATTATGCATATTTACTACATAGTATTTTTCTTTGCTGCCTTACACATTTGTTTTTCTTCATTCATACAATACAACACTTAAAATATCTATCCTCTTGTTACAGCTTCTCTTTTCATAGGAGCCTTCCTATATGATCCATCAGAACAGGCAGTGAGATTGCTCTTTTTATTCATTGTTCAGCTGCAGTATCTGCTTAAACATCATTGTCCTAGGTTGTGATTATAGTGGCTTTAGCCTTTTAGCATACTATAAATTGAGTCATTTTAAAGTAGAATTAAATACAGTAGAACTGAATAACTGACAAATACATAATAAAAAGACAATGCCATTGCATTTACTTTGAATTTTAAATGAGCAGTAGAATTTTTTCTGAAAATTTTCAAAGTTAACCCAATTTCCCCTCCCCGTATGATGTGACATCCATCAGCCAATCACAAAATGCATATATGTTTATTCTGTGCACTTTTGCACATGCTCAGTAGGAGATGGAGCCTAAGAAAGTGTGCACATAAAAAGAATGTTTTGCAAATGGAATTATATTGTAAAGTTTTATTAATTTGCATTCTTTATCTGGCCCTTTACGTTAGAAAAACATTTCTCGTATTTATCAGCTGTCATTAAACAGCCATATACAACACTATTTTGAGTTCCTTTGGGCCAGTAAATAATGCAATAATCATCATTAATAAGTAATGCAATTATAATTTTTAATTTCCCCCTAAGACAAATATTCACTTTGTGCTATCTAGTATTATCATTGTTCATTTCAGTCTATGGCATCTAATCCTTATAACAGTAAACACACTTTATCTATCAGATGCAGGTTCCTCTGCAGCACTGTCCTATGGAATCCTTCACTTTAGATAATATCTTGTGATTACTCAAGCATCATATGTAAGAAGGTCATTTCTGGTTACACAATACAAAATATGTTAGCCCAAACCTTTTCTGCAGAATCAGATGAGATGTTGCAGGTGCTGCTTGAGGGTAATATTCTTCTGCAACGTTTGTTCGCTCCATGCAATGCCCAAGAATTTGCAAAATCATAACTCCTGTCTGCCAATATTCCTGCAATAAATAATGCAATTAATTTATTTTAATGATATATGAAAATAAACCTAATAAATTGGACACAAATTACAACTTGTAACAATTGTATATGATAAAAAGAAGTTAGAGAAAATGGAGGTTCTATAATATTGGGGTATATTCACAGCAATGGAAGATTGCACAAGCTGTAAACTTACTTCTATTAATGGGACAATAAAATCAAATCAGATAAAATATGCAATTTAAACAACTTTCCAATTGACTTCAATGATCTAATTGTTTTGTTCTCTTTGTATCCTTTGTTAAAAAGCTTACCAAGTTAGGTTCAAGAGCAGCATTGAACTACTGGGAGCTAGCTGCTGATTGGTGGCTGCACATATATGCACTTTTCACTGACTCACTTGATGTGTTTCACTAGCTCCCAGTAGTGCATTGACGTTCCTTCAACAAAGAATGCCAAGAGCAAATTAGTTGTTTAAAACTATATGAACTATCTGAACCATGAAATGCATTCTTGGGGTTTCATGTCCATGTAAGTTGTCTGAAATAGATGGCATAGAGAAAAATCTCCAAGTTGGCTACTCTAGGAAGGAAAGTTAGTAATAAGTGCACCCTTTTTAAGTTGCTCGAGCCAGTTTAAGTAGTAAAAAAAAAAAAAAAAAAGTCTCACATGTGAAAATTATGACCAACTACAGATATCAATGATATTATGGTAATTTCTGCAGAGTGGGGTAATTAAATACAAGAAATAAATTTAGTTGTTTTTGATACTGTATTTCAATATATGTATTACATTAAAACAGAACAATTATAATACCAATATTAAACTTAAACTGTTTTTCCATCATAAACATAATCTAATTTAATGATAAAGGCACAGAATTACCATATTGTAAATCACATTGTACATTTAAATAATATGTATCCACCAATCAGAACAGTCTTGAGATTAAAAACAAATAAAAATACAAAGAACTTTTTTATACATTTACCAAAAAAAAGATACAAATCATTTTCTCTATTCAGACCTCTTAGCTCTAATTATCCAGGTAATGAACCCACCATACCTCTCTCATTTTAACATGAGCTCCCTATCTTTAGCTCCAAGTAATTTTGTGATCTATAATTTAAAATATCAATTGATTCACTGAGTCTGCCTATGTAAAAAAGTCATGGATATTTCAGTATCAAGGAATTTGATAGATGTATCTATAAAATACTTTATTTAAACCTTCCACAAACATTAAAAAGAACAACAGCATTTCCCATATGCCAAAAATATAATCAGTAAATCTTAACAAGAATGTTCAGTGATCTTCAAACAATTATCCTTATAAATATGTATCTATCCTCAAAGTTACTCCTGAAGTTGGTGCTTGAGGGGTCCACACTGGAGCCCATGGTTGTCCCTTTTTTTTTTTTTTTTCAAAAAAACATTACTTGAAACCTGAAATAATAGCATTATAGTATATAGTGTTATACTCAACAATTCCTCAAAAAAGAACACTGAATCTAAGTATTTTCCACATTTTCTTAAACAAATTTGTAACCTACTATATGCCTGATTCATTAGGAACTCGTTTCACAGACTCACCACATCCAATATTAGTATGATACATACATTTCCTAAACTTCTTAATGATAACAGCTTTATCTATTGCCCTCTTGTTCCACATTTTAAATTTTTAGTTGAGTATCATTCAGAGGGTCACTCTCCAAAATCTGCTAAATACCACCATCAGAAAGTTGAGCAAAGATTTCCTGTATATAATATTCACAGTCTTGAACCACAGCAATCCTCCCCTTAACAACATTGATTTATTATTTCCACATTAGTGCTGTATTTTCCTCCTTGATTAAAGTGATGGTAAATTCAAGAGTATAACAAATTCTAGGATTTACCTTCACTAAAAATAAACATTAGATTCTGTCAATGTTTCGTAAAAAACTATGTTAAACTCACCCTATCTGTAAGGAAAGCATATCGCTAACACAGGGTCTCCAGATGACCACAGCACAACGCTTTCTCCAATGAGGTGAAGTTTTCACTTCTAGAACAATAGCCATGCTATGATGTCAATTGACACACAAGGCTATTGGTCTAGAGGTGGAAACTTAACCTCATTGAAGAAAGCACTGTGCCGTGGGTGGCTGGAGGTGTTGAGCTAGTGATCTACTTTCCTTACAGATAGGGTGAGTTTAACATCATTTTTTATTAAACAATGAGAGAAATTAATGTTTATTTTTAGTGATGGTAAATCCTAGTGTTTGTTATACGCTTGGGTTTACCAATCACTTTAAGATTAAAGCTTACATGTCAATTACATATAATATTAGCTTTTCCACATTCTTATTTAAACATCTAATACAAAATCAAAAGGTTCTATATTTCCTTTTATACTATTGTCTACATGATTTATCTGTGTCAGACCTTCCTTTTGTAGCAAAGAGAAAGAAAAGGTTAATATATAAATTGACCAAGGATGTTCTGCTTGGTGGATTTATAGTATTTAAATGTACAATGGACTCAGGGTTATCAGCATGATTAAAAACCAGGTTGGATACAAAATATAGCTATTTTATTGGTATATGCCCCTTTTAAAAAATTGGTAGGGTAACTTTAAGTAAAAAATGAAATAGTTAGATGTCTTATTGAAGTGGAGGAAATTAATTATATTTTTGAGAAAAGCATTGATATTAAAAAGACTTGGAAGTCAGACTCAAACTTTAACCATATCGAAAGAGCATACAATAATAAAAAAATAAAAAAAACTCTTCAATTTATTTCTATTATAAAATTTGCTTTCATAATGTTTTGCAGCAAAGTAAATAGCAATATTATACATATACTGCCCAAGACATGTGCAATCTCCCATATCTATCTCAGTATGCTCTCATGGAAAGGAGTTTCTAAACATAGACCACGAGATTGAGGTAGATTTGATAACAAAAATAAATGGTAAGGTTTTTAAAAATTGTATGCTCTATTTAAATCATGAAAGTTTAATTTTCACTCCCATGTCCCTTTAAGTAAACATCTACCATTTTGTTATATGTCATTTATAATAATAACACAATTAAAAACAAAGTAATACATTTACAGATGTATTTCATAGAAGTTGCACTGATTCCACATTATCTCTAGCTTATAAGTATGTGTAGATTGTAGTATTTAAATAATAAGCTACTACACAATAACGTTTTCTTACAAATGACTTTAGTTTTACAACAAAGTTAATGGGCACATGAAATATTTCCAAATTGATTTGTTTTAGCAGTCATACAGGTTATTTAGAATGTACATTTACTTTATATTTGTGCTGTTGTTGCACATTGTAGCAAGGATGCAGACTTGGAAAGGAAATAACTGAAACCCTAGTATTTCCTTGTCCTCCTCTATTTACCACATACAATTTCCTCTGTCTGTTGTTTTTTATTTTTTATTTTAGTTAATTATCATCTGTCATCCATCTGGACTATCATCCCCAGTTTAAAACTTTGTTATCTAGGTATGTACATCCTGGGGAGCACGGGTAGTTCAAATAGCTCAACTTTTTATTGCTTTTGTCTTTTATTTTTATTAACTCTGTGCTCCTGTGACATATATATATATATATATATATATATATATATATATATATATATATATATATATATATATATATATATTTATATATATATATATATATACAGTTGTGCTCATAAGTTTACATGCCCTGGCAGAATTTATGATTTCTTGGCCATTTTTCATAGAATATGAATGATAACACAAAAACTTTTATTTCACTCATCGTTAGTGCTTGGCTGAAGCCATTTATTATAAATCAACTGTGTTTACTCTTTTTAAATCATAATGACAACAGAAACTACCCAAATGACCCTGATCAAAAGTTTACATACCCTGGTGATTTTGGCCTGATAACATGAACACAAGTTGACACAAAGGGGTTTGAATGGCTATTAAAGGTAACCGTCCTCACATGTGATCTGTTTTCTTGTAATTAGTGTGTGTGTATAAAAAGTCAATGAGTTTCTGGACTCCTGACAGACCCTTGCATCTTTCATCCAGTGCTGCACTGACTATTCTGGATTCTGAGTCATAGGGAAAGCAAAAGAATTGTCAACGGATCTGCGGGAAAAGATAGTTGAACTGTATTAAACAGGAAAGGGATATAAAAAGATATCCAAGGAATTGAGAATGCAAATCAGCAGTGTTCAGACTCTAATAAAGAAGTGGAAAATTAGGGGTTCTGTTGAAACCAAACCACGTTCAAGTAGACCAACTAAAATTTCAGCCACAACAGCCAGGAAAATTGGGGATGCAAAGACAAACCCACAAATAACTTCAGATGAAATACAGAACATGTGGTGTGGCTGTTTCAAGGTGCACAATAAGGAGGCACTTGAAGAAAGATGGGTTGCATGGTTGATTCACCAGAAGAAAGCCATTACTACGCAAATGCCACAAAGTATCCCACTTACAATACACCAAACAGCACAGATACAAGCCTCAAACCTTCTGGCACAAAGTCATTTGGAGTGATAAGACCAAAATTGAGCTTTTTGGCCACAAACATAAACGCTACATTTGGAGAGGAGTCAACAAGGCCTATGATGAAAGGTATACCATTCCTACTGTGAAACACGGAGGTGGATCACTGATGTTTTGGGGATGTGTGGGCTACAAAGGCACAGGAAATTTGGTCAGAATTGATGGCAAGATGAATGCAATATGTTATCAAACAGAAAGCCTCATTTTCCACTTCTTGATTAGAGTTTGAACACTGCTGATTTGCATTCTCATTTCCTTGGATATCTTTTTATATCCCTTTCCTGTTTTATACAGTTCAACTACCTTTTTCCCAAAGATCCTTTGACAATTCTTTTGCTTTCCCCGTGACTCAGAATCCAGAAACGTCAGTGCAGCACTGGATGAAAGATGCAAGGGTCTGTCAGGAGTCCAGAAACTCATTGACCTTTTGTACACACACACTAATTACAAGCAAAAAGATAACACGTGAGGATGGTTACCTTTAATAGCCATTCAAACTGCTTTGTGTCAACTTGTGTGCATGTTATCAGGCCAAAATCACCAGGGTATGTAAACTTTTGATCAGGGTCATTTGGGTAGTTTCTGTTGTCATTATGGTTTAAAAAGAGTAAAAACACAGTTGATTGATAATAATTAGCTTCAGCCAAACACTAACCATGAGTGAAAGAAAAGTTTTTGTGTTATCATTCATATTCTCTGAAAAATGGCCAAGAAATCATAAATTCTGCCAGGGTATGTAAACTTATGAGCACAACTGTATGTATATATATATATATATATATATATATATATATATATATATATATATATATATATATATATATATATATATATATATATATATATATATATATACAGGTGGCCCTCATTTTACAACGGTTGAATTTACACCGTTTCAGAATAACAACCTTTTTTTCCAGTCATGTGACTGCTATTGAAAAGCATTGAGAAGCAGTGCATTGATTAAAATAGCCAGTAGGTGAAGCTGTCCGCTTGTGTTGCAGCAAAGCCAAGCAAGCTGAAATTAATCAGTTTAACCAGACCTGAGCTATCTAGCAGATTTCAAAGGAACAAGATCTTCCTGTCTATAAATCAGTCCAGATTGGAATGCATAGAAAGAACTGTTTGCAGAAAAATGCAAGTGAAGTCTGTGTTGTGTGATTATTTTATTAGGTTTATAATGCTGTTTAGTAAATATTTTTGTTCATTTAACTTAGTTTAATTATATATTCTGTGTTGTGTGATTATTTTATCAGGTTTATAATCCTGTTTCGCATTTAAAGTCTTCATTTCAAAGCTTTAAAAATAATGTATTAGGTGTTACTTATGACAATTTTGAGAGGGGCCTGGAACCTATCTCCCTCACTTCCCATTGACTTACATTATAAACTGGGTTTCAATTTACAATGGTTTCGATTTACAGCCATTCCTTCTGGAACCTAACCCCGGCGTAAACTGAGGGCTACCTGTATATATATATATATATATATATATATATATATATATATATATATATATATAAAACAGATCTACCACTAAGCAACCAATATTTAAAAGGGACACTCAATACTAAAAAATGCTAGACATAATGATATATTGATATATTAAAAAAGCTTAAAGCACCACTTAATGCAGTAGAATTGAATAGTTAACAAGTGCATAATAAAAAAATTATGATTTAACACCTTCTCTGAATATCAAGTTAGCAGTAGATTTTATTTCTGACAAATTTATTTTTTCTCCCATTTTCCTGCCCCTTGTATCATGTGACAGGCATTAGCCAATTGCAGACTAGTATATGTATAGCCTGTGAACGTGTATACATGCTCAGTAGGATCTTGTTCCCCAGAAAGTGTGAATAAAAAGACTGTGCAAAATTTGATAATGGAGGTAAATTGGAAAGTGTCTTAAAACTGCACGCTCCATCTGAATCATAAAAGTTTTTTTTTTACTTAAATGTCCCTTTAAATTATATGATTAGAGAACAATACGCATGTGTCATTTTTATTATTTTGTTATATAAATAAAATTGAATAAATAAGTGTATAGTTTTAGTTACATTATGGTAATGGGCAGTTGGCACTGCCATGTGGTAACTCAGTTATCCTAGGTTAAAATTCCTGTTCTTCTTATCTGATATTCCCAGATGAGGCCAGTTAGGGATGGTTAAACATGATAATACAAAACATTTAAAAACAGAAGTAGATTGGAAATTTGTTTTAAATTGCATTCCCTATCTCAATCATCAAAGTTCAATTTAGACTTCATTATCCTATTATTGTGAGAAAAATATAATAAAGTTGAAACACAGATCTTGCATGGTTTCTTGCAGAGTTTTCAAATTTAAACCCCTTTGACCAAATGAATGTAGATCTACATCCATAGACCATACACTACAGAAAATAAATTTTAAAGGTAGAGGGAGGGATGGGACTCTACAATACAGAAAGAGGGGATATCAGGGTGGGAGGAGGCTAAATAATGATTGCAGGCAGGGGAGGTGGTGTGGACCCCTACACTACAGAAAAAATATTAATACTCAAATAAGATAAAAAAATAAATAAAAACTGGGTATTGACACACAGCTGCCAATACCTAAGATGGCTGCCACTAGTGGGAGGGGGGAGGTTAGAGAGCTATTTGTGAGGGACCAGGGAGGGAGTGAGGAGGGATCCCTACACTGCAGAAAAAGAAATAATAAAAAAACTGTCTCCCAGTATCTAAAATGGTGGTGTATGTAGGTAGGGAGGGGGGAGAACTATTTGGGAGGGATTAGGGAGGTGGGGGTGTAATCCCTATAACTGTTGAGAATTTCAGAAGTATGGTGTGCAGCTGCATTTAGCAGCCTTCTATTTACCAAAAATAAATGTCAAAGCCATGCAAGTCTGCTATTTCTGAACAAAGGGGATACCAGGTAAGCTTTTATAACCATTTGTGTTATGACTGCACGTGTGGAAACCAAACGTTTGTGAAAAAGTTAAGGATTTTCTTTTTTGTTTGATCACATTTGGTGGCAAAATGGTGAAGTGAAATATACCAAAATGGGCCTAGATCAATATTTTGGGTTATCTACTTAAAATAAATATAGAGTTTTTATAGGTGAATTAAAAAAGGCCCTATGTCTCTATTTAAATGGAGTGATATCAGAAATGCTAAACATTCTCTGGTATTTTGAGCAAGATTATCTAAAATTCTTGGTACTGAAGGGGTTAAAACCTTTCCAATTAATGTTAAACCCTTTGTTAACACACATCACAAACTTTAAACTTTAATGAATGATAACATTCAGTTTGATAGACATATTCCTAATGATCAGAAACACATTTTCAGCAGCATTTTGCAAGATCTTAAGCTTTTCAAAAGAAACTGCATTGACGTAAGTTAATACACATATTCACAATATTTATTTATTTTTCTCAATAAAGTTAAAAATATTGCCCAAATCCCACTTTTAAACCATGAAATGTGTACTCAAATTTAAATATGATCATCAGTTCATTTACAGTTACTAAAATAATTTAAAAACTTAATCAAATTAATTATAAGTGTAGCAAATTATCAATTTCAGACATTTCATAAAATTACATTAATGGCTAAATGAAAAGGTCCTGTATTCATATTTAATTGGCTGAACGATTAAGCTACCATATTCACACTACTCTACTCTACACGTCACAGAGTAAACAAGTTCACCCTAATCATTTGATTCACAGACACATGTGCTTTTATTTTATTGTGATCTCTTTAGCTGTTTAGCACTATCCCTTTAATCTTTATCAGCCACATCATTTAGGTGAGCATTTTTGGAGGTTAGATCACCTTTAAGGGATTAGCTAGTAAGAGACAAGAGTGTAGTATCTTTAAATAACATTTCCTTTTTTATAAGCTAATTGTAATGAAAAAAGTCTCACTAAATTTTTATTGGGAATTGTTTGAAAAGGATTTTAAATAAATATAAAAAAAAAAAAACCTCACTGTTCTACAATATTTTTACATGGAATAAAAAAAGGGTGGAGACATCTGGAAATTTATAACTAACAATGGGTTATCCAAACAAAAATAATATTTATTGGAAGTGATGGCTGAATAGAGCTTATAGAGCTTAGATGCCATAATATTTTTGTTACCTTCCTGTGTCATGAAATCATCGTCTGGAAATTGGTTAAAGTTTCCACAGAGACCACATGTTTGGTTAAAGAGCTTGTTGGACAATGCAAGTTGAATATTTCCACTGACATCCATTTTTACCACAAAACCATGTTCATGACTAGACATTTTATAGTATCCTGCTTCCATCTCTAGAAATATTCCATTGGAAGCATAAGGCATAGAAATACTATTAGAAAAAAGTAGAAATAAACATAAGATTAAAAGCTGATGTAATAAATAACTGATTACACAATAAAGAAAAACTAACTTTATACTTTTCTGATTAAATTAATATAATTAACTAAATACATGACAACAAAAATCCCATTAAAGAAAAATAAATGTTTGCACATAGACATTAACTTCAAAGCATGGATCAGGAGGCAAACAATGCATTGCAAAAGATATGTTTTAAAATAATTTTAATAGTAATTTTGTTAAAATCATCTACAAGGTTTTGCTAATCATAAGCAGTCCAAGGATGCACTTCTTGAGAAACTAGGTGGATATATTCCAGATTTCTTTTACTGTAGCCAATCCTGGACATATGTAAATGTACTAGTACTCTGAGGTATCCAATTAGAATGTTGCAGACTTAAAGTATAAAAAGTAAATAATGAATGTATATTGCAATGTGGATTTATTTCCCTTAATTAAACATGGAAATTAATTGTTAAATGTAATTTAAATCCAATGTCCTGAAGACAAACTTGAAATGTAATGTGTTATTTACCTTTTCTCTCCTTGAGTTGTTGTTCCATCCATAAACATGTGAATATCAAAATATTCTCCCAGGTACATGGAAACACTCTTCTTTTTTCCATTATGATAATCAACTGAGTGGAGAAATTAAATAAATAAATAATTAATACTATATTTTTATAGTCAGTGATATACCCAGGAATTGTATCATTTATTGTATTTGGTTTGATTTGACTTATCTTAAATTAAATTACTTTATTTTATGTGACTCACAGAATCCAAAAAAGTGATGCTGTATAGTTGTTCTAAAATGATGATATTTTTGGTAGGTGCATTTATTTTCGGCAGATTAGGAATTTAATCTCTGAGAACTGGGGATGGGTTTATACTATTAGACAAGAATTTCTGTTTACATGATGCACTTTAGTAAATAAGAAGACACCTTCAGGTTCTTCTGTACAATATTGTCTAGACTAAGGCCTAGAGTGCATAAATCTTGCCCCACCTGCTCCCTATCCAACGCTATCCCTCCACTTATCTGCAAATGTAACACACAGTGATCACCTTCAATGCAATGTATTTGTTTCTATACACAAAAGCAATTTTATAGCTCTTATCTTGCCTACAAATGGTCCAGTCTATGTTCATTCTTATAAATGTACTGTATATATGCCAGATTTTTGTCATCAATAAAAATCCAATATTGTCTGTGATTTCATCTAGTTTTATTTATAATCAATGTAGACGAGGAAGATCTCCAGTTTTGTATATACATTACTATGTTTTACACTTGATACATTGATAAAAACATGAAAGTCATCAGTGTAGTGTTTAGCTAAGATATAGTGCTAAACCCCTTTGTTTATTTAATTTTGTATTCAATTTGTCCTTGCAGCTATCCATTAAGATTGGGAATTTAAATAGGATTTTTTGTCTTTTATACTTTAAAATATGTAGCCAGTATTGCCTAGCAGCCTATGAGGTGTGCAATTTTGTGGGTAGGAGAATTTACATGCTTTTGTCAATATAAATACTAAAGCCCCTCTACTTCAAATAGGTTTGGTGTTAGCATCCATATAATTGCTTTCTAGATATATAGATGGATAGATAGATGATAGATAGAGAGACAGACAGACGGCTATATTTTACACCTGACACATACTCAGTAATATTAATAAATACATGCAAGTAATTATTGTACTATTTACTAACCTAGAAGCGAGAAGGAATGCTTTAGACAATCTCCAGCCAGCATGTAACTGCAATCTCCTTGGAAGCCATAAAAAGTTCCATCAAAAGTTCTAATATGATTTTCGCCAAAAAGACTACATCTTGAAAGTGAAGGCCAGTCTAGTTTTCCTTCCACACCAAGATTCAAACCTTCAAAAAACAAAAAGGTTTACATGCAATACACTATTGTTTCTCTTATTACTGTAATTATTGTAACACACATAAGAGCAGTTTATTTTTCAGTCGTATTTCAAATGATAAATTTTAAATAATGTATTTCTGATTTTTTTCTTACTATTAGAAATCAGCCTAAAATTGCTGAAAATTGCTATAATCCATAGTGCGATAAAATAAGTCAGATTGAGGTGTTTATAGTTGTCGTTCTCAAAGATACAGTGGCTTGAACATTTTTAAAGTATGTTTTTAATGTAATTAAATATAACATCTGACAAATTATTGAAGGCCATTAAATAACAGAAATCTAAAACTGAATTGCAAGCCGAGGTGGAACAAAGGTAGTGAAATTGCATACCAAGTCAGAGTAATAATATGAAATGACATATTCTAGTACACATATTTTTTTTTATCTTCTATATAAAACAATCTATATAATCTTCTAAATAACCATTCATATATATATATATAAGGTAAAGTTGCACTATTTTATTGTATTTGCCACACTCAAAACCACTGGATCACTGTTCCTCATATGTATTGCCTATTCTGTAAAGAAAGTTCTTTGTAACTTACAAATTAACCTTCTAACCTTTATCTAGAAATCTTAAACTTTGGCAAATAATTTAGAAGTAAAGATTTCATTGTAAACATTATTAAATGGTGTGTAGTATTTGACAATAAATAATAAATAAATGTATTTATTATTATAATATTCTCCCTAGGCAAAGCTGTACATATTAATTTGACATAATGGAATGCAATGTTGCAGTGGATTGACTTGTAAAAATCCTAAATATTGGAAAAAAATAATTTAAAACTATCCATGCAAAAGGATAAAAAAAAAACAAAACATAAAAATATAGCATATAAACTAGATTTTTTTTTGTTCTGCACAATATTATTTATAATATTATTTATAAGATAAAAATGAATTCATGTTTTTCATACCTGCTGTGAGATTATAGATCACCAACACTGCAAATAGCTTCAGGCATTTCATCTGTATGAAGAAAATATTTTCAATATTTACTATAACGATTTATGCAAGTATTAGTTTTTTTAAATATTAAAGTACATTAAGTTAATAAACTAATTAAAAATAAAATGTAAAAGAGTGACATCTGCACAATTTTAATAGTAATGAACACAAATACCATATAAAATCACTTAATAAAATGGATGTACAACATAATACTATTTCTTCCTTGAATTTAAAAACACAACTGACATATAATTCATTAATTTATAAAGAAAAACTCACACCCTAAAGTTAAAACAAATTCATATGATATCAACTTCTTCTTAAAAAAAAAAAAAAAGGAAAATTGATTTAAAGCACACTCTATTCTAAAAATATAGGTTTTGTTTCTTATTAAGAAAGGTAGGAAAGAAGCATAAATTCTTTTGCAGAAATAACAAAAGCAATGTGTGGGCGCTACATTTAATGGTTAAAATAGAAATATTCTTGCAAATTTTCCTTACACAGATGTCCCTTTATCTTCAAAATTCCAAAAAAAATTGAGACATTACAAATTAAATGCATATACTAATTATGTATAAGGGACAATCCTGATTTCAATAATACTTCAGCTTCTAAACAATTAGGATCTGTTGCTTAGTAATTAAGCACTATGCATACATTCAACAATATTTATATTCTTTAACAGTTGACTGCTTCAAAAATAAGTAATTAAATGTATATGCAGATGCCTATACCATCTTAACTAATCATTGTCCACCCTTTTTTCTTATTAACTAAATAGTTCACCAAAACTATGCAGAATACAAGAAATCTGAAAATTAAACAATTTTTCTTCAATAATTAAACCTAAAAAAACAGATACTAAAATACATAAAATAAATTATGCAAGTAATGAAATAATTCAAAGACAAATACAATATATACAAAATAACTGGTGTACCTTATACATTTGAATTGAGAACATGGTAAATTTGTCAGTTCCTTTAGTTTTCTTAATCTTTAACAGCCCATAACGTCTGTCTACTTAAGTCAGACAGAGTAGGTTTTCCGAAGCTTCAGCATCTTATGTATAGCTAAGACAGGAACTTTTGTTCATTAAAAGGAAAGATAAATGGCAAGTGTTACATCCGCCTGAATTTAAACACAATGGTGTAAAACTGCTATCAGAAAAATCAGTTGGCTTAATTACGAAGCTTGAACAATGAAGGGAAATGACATTAAAAAGGTCTATGAGTGATTGGTCTTTGAAAGAGTTTATGTGAGAAACCCAAGGCTAATACTGATGACCCAACAGAAACATCTGTCCAAGCCTTGACAGAAGAATATTTTTGTTTTGTGGTTTATAGAATAGAGGAAATGTTTAAGTCTTTAAAAGTTATGTTAAAGTTGTGTACAAGTTTCGGGATTGCGTTTTTGGGGTGGGTAGTGATGAAAGGTTTAAGAATTGTTCTGCTGATCAACAATGGGTATCAACAATAATGTCCAACATTAGCAAAACCTAAACTTGTAAATATCCATGAAAATGATTTAAAATATAGGTTTCACCCAAATTTATTAACTTTTTTTGTATTGTATACAGTGCAATATGAAGAGAAAGTTGATTGGGCCTTTCATCAGATCAGCTTCTAAGAAGCAAAAATGTCACTTTGTGTGTTCTAATATAGGCTTTAAACTTATTCCTCTTAAAGGGACATAAAACACTTTGAGATTGTACTATAAAATATTTCATTTTGATTAGTTAAACAGCTATGTGGTGTGCATTACTTATTTATTTTGCCCCCCCCCCCATTGCTATAATTCAACTCTGAAAATTGTGGGTTTTCCAATACTCAAGAGAATTGGAATATTCTATACAGTTATTGCTTTATCAGTAGCTAATTTCTATTTCTCCCTAATTGGCTTTAGCAGAGAAGTTATTAATAGGGCAAAAGTCGTAATGCATTAGACCATGGTCAGCTTTAATCAAGCAGGATAATTGTTTTTAAAATGTTGTTATGTTTTCATGTTTTATTGGCTGAAATAAAGAAAAAGATGTTTTATCCATGCACTGCTTTGTCTGATTGACATTGAAGATGTGATAAGAGGTTTTTAATCAGGCATATAATGCAGCTGCAAATCTATGTACATTTTTATTTAAAAACTTGCATTTGAAATGCTTTTAAACCATTTTAAAATGTGCTAATTATTAGCTCTTAAAAACAAATATTACTAACATTTATTATAAGTAATATTGAGCAAAATGTTAGATCAATGAAAACTACATAAATGTTGAGTTATTGCAAAAATGAATTGAATTAATTCACAATGTCCCACTATTGATATACACAAGCCTGGTTAATACAATTTTTAAAATAGTGACTCACGTTTTCCAATCACCAGATGAAAAACAGACTTTACACTGACAGAGCTTCTGGTCTACATATTAAATATTGTTTGCTTTGTTTAACTCAAAGGGCGAGATTACAAGTGGAGCGCAATTGATAGTGCAGGGTGTGCTATCTTGGGCAATCTTGTGCAGAGAAGCGTGTGCAATGTGGTATTACATGTGCACAGTAAAAAATGTTAACCAGAGAATCTTAACACAACCAACAATTTTTTTCTCATTATACTGTTAATGGATAGCCCAGGGGGTGCTATTAAACAGGGATTTAAAGGAATATGTTATATGACAAGGTGCTAGATAGGGAAGACCTCAAAGGTGTTTATGTATGTGTGCATTATGAGTATGTGTACAGATATGTATATATTTATATGTACGCATTTGTGCAGTGTTTATATTTATAAAGAAACCATAATATAAAACTAAGTAAAGAACTCCACTACCTTAGCAGAAGTTTAGTTCGCAATTAGTTTAGCACTTGAGTGATATCCAACATGAGTTTTTCAACCTGCTCCATAGAAGTCTATTATGTGAGGGATTTGGCACACTGACATACATATGTTGGCAAACCCTAGACTTTCGTGCAACATAAACACACAATAGGGCCAATATTTACGTGCTCCACTTGCAATCTAGCCACATATAAGAAAAGGAAAGTTAATTATAGCACACCCTTGGGGTGCAGTTTTCCAGAATGAATTGGCCAACCCCTCTTCTCTAGTATTTTTTTACTTATTTCCAAGTCCATACAGTCAATACTGGTTGATTGATATATTATGTAAAATCTTTGTAATAGCAAATCAGGGCCTGACTGTGAACAATCCTTTTGCAATTTCTTGAGCAGGAGGACTCTCCTTGCTGTATCTACATTTGGATCCTTTTTGGTTCAGGGAGATCGTCCTCTGAGGTTCATTAGACCACAGGTGACCACATGGAAAAAAAAGTAGCTGATATGTTATCGCATACCCCCCAACTGTCCCGATTTTCTCAGGATAGTCACGATTTTAGGGGTCTGTCCCGCTGTCCCGGGATGATTAATGTCTGTCCCGTATTGCTCCATGCAATTAAAAAAAAAAAAAATTCTGTATTCTACTGGGCCCATACATGGTCATCACGTGACCACAGTCTACCAATACACAGTAAGTGGTTTTTGGCACATGTGAAGACAGCAACCATGTCATGGTGTTGTCTCAAAGACTAACTTGGAAGTTTTGACTAGTCACCTCAGGAGCCTCACTGTGTCTACTTAATAGTGGAGTGCAGCTTGTGCTGTGAGTCTCTGAGGACGGCAGTCAGGACTACTCTGGCCACGGGTAAGATCTGAGGAAAGTTCAAACTAAGAGTTGGATCATCAGCATTGCTAGAGATTTATCTCCCCTTTAACCCTTTGATTACAGGGTTAATTTGTCTACATCGGAACAATGTTCTGATGTAAACAAATTGAAATCCTGCAATCGTGCACGTAATCGTCAGATTTCAATGATGGGATCGGGTCAGGGGGGCGTCCCTGTGACGCTAGGGCATGCCCTCCAGACCGCAATCACATAATGGAAACGCTGTTGGCTTTAGGACAGCCAAAGGTTATGACGTTCTATTTCGTCAGAACGGCACTAAAGCCCAGTGTAATTATGACGGAATAGAACGGCATAACGGTGTTAAAAGGTTAATCCAAGGCTGTTTATACACAATTTATTGCTTTACAGTTGTACGATAGGTTTTGCAACATACTCCTAGCCCTATCCCTGCAGTGTGAGGAGTGACCGCACCCAGTCTCAATTATTATGTCACATAAAGCAGCCATTGCTTCTAATCCTGCATGTTAGAGAGGTGGTCTTACTACCCAGGCAGGAGGGTGAGGGGACAAGGGGCAAGTTGATATCAAATCATTGCTACAACTAAAAGTAGAAAAAATTCAGATCACTATGTGTAGTGGGGGGCCAGCGGCTGTGGGGGGGGGTGCGGCGGGGGGCATTTGCGGTGCGGGGAGGGTGCCATTGAAGCAGCCAGGGCAATATGTCTGCTGTCTGCTAAGCTGAATAGTTATTTTTTTTGGAGATTGATCGGTAGTGGTCTCTGAACCATTTGGCAGCATAAGTAAATTATTTGAAAGTTGTATACAGGCTAAAGTTATTGTGGGATTTATATGCTGCTCCTTTTTTTCTAAAGGCTGTGACAGACTGCAAGCGGAGTGGTGCGCAGCGTGTAGATGCGGCTGTGCGCACTCAGTGTGTCCTACCTTTTCATCTCTGAGCACTCTGCTGCGTGAGGTTGTGTACCTGATCACTCAGAGATGAAGCTGCTTCTTCTCGCCGCATCGCTTGCAGTGTGTTACAGCCTTTACACAGAGCACTAGTGATGTCCCGAATAGTTCGCCGGCGAATAGTTCCCGGTGAACATAGCTTGTTCGCGTTCGCCGCGGCGGGCGAACATATGCGATGTTCGGTCCGCCCCCTATTCGTCATCATTGAGTAAACTTTGACCCTGAACCTCACAGTCAGCAGACACATTCCAGCAAAATCAGCAGCAGACCCTCCCTCCCAGACCCTCCCACCTCCTGGACAGCATCCATTTTAGATTCATTCGGAAGCTGCAGTCTTAGTGAGAGGAGGGACAGTGTAGCTGCTGCTGATTTAGTAGGGAAATCTATAGCTAGGCTAGTGTATTCAGTGTCCACTACAGTCCTGAAGGACTCATCTGATCTCTGCTGTAAGGACAGCACCCCAAAAAGCCCTTTTTAGGGCTAGAACATCAGTCTGCTTTTTTTTTTTCCCTGTGTAATCTAATTGCAGTTGCCGGCCAGCGTGTGTGTCAGGCTCACAGCGTATACTGTTCCCACTTTCCCAGTGCCACCACGCATATCTGGTGTAACATTAGTGTACATTTAAAAAAAAACAACGCTTTTTTGACTGTTAAATAATAGCAGTCAGTGGAGGGGGGCGGGATCGTGGGCGGGGATGTCCGGGGGCGCGCACGGGAGGGCGGGGGCGGGCGCGTGCACGGGGAGGGAGCGGGTGGGAACCGCTACACTACAGAAAAAGTTGGTGTAAATTTTTTTAAAAAAAGGAATAAAAATTAAAAAAAAAAAAGATCAGGCAGGTGGTGGGGTTGGTCTGTAGGGGGGGGGGGAAGCTACACTACAGAAAAAAAAAATAAAAACAGAAAAAAATATTTTTTTTTGCAAACTGGGTACTGGCAGACAGCTGCCAGTACCCAAGATGGCCACCAATAAGGCAGATGGGGAGGGTTAGAGAGCTGTTTTGGGGGGGATCAGGGAGGTTGGGGGCTAAGGGGGGATGCTACACAACAGCATATGTAAATATGCTAAAAAAATTAAAAAAATTTAAAAACCTTTTATTTTAGTACTGGCAGACTTTCTGCCAGTACTTAAGATGGCGGGGACAATTGTGGGGTGAGGTAGGAAAGGGAGCTGTTTGGGAGGGATCAGGGAGTCTGATGTGTCAGGTGGGAGGCTGATCTCTACACTAAAGCTAAAATTAACCCTGCAAGCTCCCTACAAACTTCTAGCCATAATACATGTGTGATGCGCAGTAGCATTTAGTGGCCTTCTAATTACCAGAAAGCAATGCCAAAGTCATATATGTCTGCTATTTCTGAACAAAGGGGATCCCAGAGAAGCATTTACAACCATTTGTGCCATAATTGCACAAGCTGTTCGTAAATAATTTCAGTGAGAAACCTAAAATTGCGAAAAAATTTAAGTTTTTTTTAAATTTGATCGCATTTGGCGGTGAAATGGTGGCATTCAATATACCAAAATGGGCCTAGATCAATACTTTGGGTTGTCTACTACACTACACTTAAGCTAAAATTAACTCTACAAGCTCCCTACATGCTCCCTAATTAACCCTTTCACTGCTGGGCATAAAACACGTGTGGTGCGCAGTGGCATTTAGCAGCCTTCTAATTACCAAAAAGCAACGCCAAAGCCATATAAGTCTGCTATTTCTGAACAAAGGGGATCCCAGAGAAGCATTTACAACCATTTATGCCATAATTGCATAAGTTGTTTGTAAATAATTTCTGTGAGAAACCTAAAGTTTGTGAAAAAGTGAACAATTTTTTTTTATTTGATCGCATTTGGCGGTGAAATGGTGGCATGAAATATACCAAAATGGGCCTATATCAATACTTTGGGTTGTCTACTATACTACACTTAAGCTAAAATTAACTCTACAAGCTCCCTACATGCTCCCTAATTAACCCCTTCACTGCTGGGCATAAAACACGTGTGGTGCGCAGTGGCATTTAGCAGCCTTCTAATTACCAAAAAGCAATGCCAAAGCCATATAAGTCTGCTATTTCTGAACAAAGGAGATCCCAGAGAAGCATTTACAACCATTTATGCCATAATTGCATAAGTTGTTTGTAAATAATTTCTGTGAGAAACCTAAAGTTTGTGAAAAAGTGAACAATTTTTTTTTATTTGATCGCATTTGGCGGTGAAATGGTGGCATGAAATATACCAAAATGGGCCTAGATCAATACTTTGGGATGTCTTCTAAAAAAAAATATATACATGTCAAGGGATATTCAGGTATTCCTGACAGATATCAGGGTTCCAATGTAACTAGCGCTCATTTTGAAAAAAAGTGGTTTTGAAATAGCAAAGTGCTTCTTGTATTTATTTCCCTATAACTTGCAAAAAAAGCAAAGAACATGTTAACATTGGGTATTTCTAAACTCAGGACAAAATTTAAAAACTATTTAGCATGTTTGTTTTTTGGTGGTTGTAGATGTGTAACAGATTTTGGGGGTCAAAGTTAGAAAAAGTGTGTTTTTTTCCATTTTTTCCTCATATTTTATAATATTTTTAATAATAAATTATAAGATATGATGAAAATAATGGTATCTTTAGAAAGTCCATTTAGTGAAGAGAAAAATGGTATATAATATGTGTGGGTACAGTAAATGAGTAAGAGGAAAATTACAGCTAAACACAAACACAGCAGAAATGTAAAAATAGCCCTGGTCCTTAAGGGAAAGAAATTGAAAAATGGCCTTGGTCCTTAAGGGGTTAAAACAAACAACTAGAAATTTGACTGTGAAATAATAGCAGTCAGTTTCATTCACATGTGTGCGTTTCAGGGCCTGCCAGGGCCCAGTGTCACACCAGTGCAACTCATATCTGGTGTAACAGTAGTGTACATTTAAAAAAAGGCCTACAGCGGCCTACAGCGTCTACTCTGCCAACTTCTGCAGGTGCACAGTGCCACTCATATCTGTTGTCACAGTAGCTTGCATGCTTAGTACCATTAATCGAAAAAAAAAATGACAGGCAGAGGCAGGCCACCCCGCAGGGGCCGTCGTGGTCGTGGTGCTGTGATTCCCTTTGGCCCTAGAATAATGCCCAGTGTTCATAGGCCACGTACCCTGAACTCAAAAAGTTCTGAGGACATAGTTGAATGGCTAACACAGGACACCCAATCTTCTACAGCTTCTGCTCGGAACCTTGATGCACCAGCCTCCTCCAGCTTAGCTTCAGACACCTCTCAAGTTACCACTCGCCCACCTGCCGCCACCACCAACACTAGCACCACAGCCGCTTCACTTGATCTGTCAGAGGAGTTATTTACACATCAGTTGGAAGAAATGAGTGATGCGCAACCATTATTGCCAGAGGATGTAGATAACAGGGATATGTCTCAGTCAGGCAGCATTATACACATGGACGTACGGTGTGATGATGATGATGTTGTACCCGCTGCGGGAGTTTGGTCTGTCACTGTGAAGCGGGCGTAACCCTTACACTACCTGATCGATACCACATCATTCCTGATGTTTTAAAGCATGTTATTCCAAACAATTTAGGAATGTTAGGTGATTTATGCCCTTTGTGGATTAAAACCAGACTCTGCATCAACTATGTAATTTTCCATGGGAGTTTTGCCATGGATCCCCCTCCGGCATACCACAGTCCAGGTGTTAGTCCCCATGAAACAACTTTTCCATCACTATTGTGGCCAGAAAGAGTCCCTGTGGGTTTTAAAATTCGCCTGCCTATTGAAGTCTATGGCGGTTCGCCCGGTTTGCCCGTTCGCGAACATTTGCGGAAGTTTGTGTTCGCCGTTCGCGAACGTAAAATTTTATGTTTGCGACATCACTACAGAGCACCTAAAACCTGCTATACTTTGGGTGTATTATGTGCAAACATAAGAAAAACACTGTACAAAAAAAAAAAGTAGCAGCTTTAATTTGTTAGGAAAAATGTTTGCTTCAACAAAAGTCTGCACACATTACTGGTTGCAGACTTGGGAAGAAGGCTTGGTGTGGTTACCTAGTTAACCAGAAAGCAGCCAGCTAGTAACAAAAGTCAGTTGTCAGAGTGCTTATACTTTTTTTTTTTTAAACTTCATGTGTGTTATGTTCTGCCACTTGTTAAGCCCACTCCCCAGACCCCATCCCTTCTCATAAATAAAAACAAAGAAGCTCTTAACCTGGGAACGAACAACAGCATAAAATCTTGTTCTATAACTAGTTACCACCCAAGAAACAGCCTCTTTTTGCTCAACATGTGTCTTTAACAGAGAAGAACTTTCCTGTAGCATATCAGTCTGATCCTGACTTCACAGTACAGTCCAGCCCCGAAATACCAGGCAATCCCTCTCTGAACCAGAGAAATGGCAAAACCCCAGATGTACGTTTCGGCCTATTGTGGGCCTCATCAGTGAGGTGCAGCCATATCCCTCTAGGCACACTGAGCAACGGGTCCATGTCTGGCTTCCAGCATCACCCTTAGGGAGACTTCCCTCAGGGTCATAATTTGCATAAATTAAAAGAGAGAAACGCTCAACCTGGGAACAAACAGCATAATAGCCTGTTCTATGGCTAGTTACCACCCAAGAAACAGCCTCTTTTTGCTCAACCCTTCTCCTGCCCACCACATATTACACTTTTGTTCAGTGGTGGGGGGTGTCCCTATTTTGGATTTTGAAATGTTGGGAGGTATGTGTTATGGTATGGAGCACTCATGCTGCACGCTGGTTTACCATTACTTTGAAATGTGCCCAAATGATTGGGATTTTCTGGTGAGCTCTGTGAGTATAAGTAGGTGGATGGGAATTGATTTCAGATGACCAGGTAGCTCTAGTGTAGTCTTACCCTGCAGAGGTGCAAAGATCATGAACTACTGTAAGTATGTGCTGTTGTGACTACCCAGGTCTATATTTACTACCTCTTGATTGAATTTATATACATTTGTGGGACACATTTAACTCATCAAATTGCAAAAACAATAATTCTGCTTAAAGGGACAGTCTTCACCTTGGTCATCTTAAAGTCTTACCTTAGATTAAACTGCAAACAGCCTCCTGTATCTTTTCTATATCATGCAGCAGGAATGGTAAAAAAGTTATTTTAAAATGAATATTGTTTCTAGCCACTTTGAAATGGCTGCCAAGATCAACCCACTGATGACATCATGATCTGGGCTGCATATGACATCCAATCACAAAAGGCTCACTAGTTGAATTCAACAGACTGTCAATGCTATTCAGAAGAGTGCATAGATGCAGCCCAGATCATGATGTCATCAGTGGGCAGAGCTTAGCAGCCATTTCAAAGTGGTCAGAAACAATATTCATTTTAAAATAACCTTTTTACTGTTCCTGCTGCATGATATAGAAAGAGTGCAGGAGGCTATTTGCAGCTTAATCTAAGGTAATACTTTAAGATGACTAAGATATAGACTTTCCATTTGAAAGGGACACTGTACCCAAAATTTTTCTTTCGTGATTCAGATTGAGCATGAAATTTTAAGCAACTTTCTAATTTACTCCTATTATCAAATTTTCTTAATTCTCTTGGTATCTTTATTTGAAATGCAAGAATGTAAGTTTAGATGCCGGCCCATTTTTGGTGAACAACCTGGGTTGTCCTTGCTGATTGGTGGATAAATTCATCCACCAATAAAAAAGTGCTATCCAGAGTACTGAAACCAAAAAAAAGCTTAGATGCCTTCTTTTTCAAATAATGATTGCAAGAGAACAAAGAAAAATTGATAATAGGAGTAAATTAGAAAGTTGCTTAAAATTGCATGCTCTTTCTGAATTACAAAAGAAAAAAATTTGGGTTCAGTGTCCCTTTAAGTATTCAAATTGCAAAAGGACTTTAGATAATACATCAATCAGCCAGTATTGGCTATGGGGACTTGGGATTTTTTTTATATATATATATAGAAAGCCTTGATACCTGGGATGACTCTTATTCAATGGCAACAAAAACAAATTAACTGTAATGCTAGAGTATTTGAGTTTTTAATCAAATCTAAAAAAATCATGAGAATTCTGAAATTAAACAGAATTTAATAATGTAATATAATGCAATATATTATCTGATATTGGAGTTTGGATTTCCCATACATTTTAACATTTGCTTGGAATCTCTGGCAATAATATTCATTTTTATGTCATTCAATATATATAAATGTGGCACCTGGACATATCATCATTTTGCCAAATGCTGTAAGTAACTATTCATTTTATGGTTTTTAATTTAGATTAGTGATAGTTATCCTGTGCCCTAGCTATCCTGTGTGTTTCGTATTTATATGTGATCTCTCCCTGTTGGACTTTCACCCAGGCTGGGGTAATCTCATTGAATCAGTGGATGTAAACGCAGCTTTCTGTGAGTGTCAGACAATCACCTAAAGCTGTGAGTTTTTCCAGTGGCATGGGATGTATACCCACTCTGATTTGAGGGTATAATCCACCTCCATGTTTTGCATGTTTGTGTGTCTTGTGATTTATGTATATATATATAGAGTATAAACCTGTAAAATATATAGCTATAAATATATAATACTATCAAATACTATAGTGGGGAGGTTACAACTTTGGTTTATATTAAAGGGACAGTCAACACCAGAATTTTTGTTGTTTTAAAAGATAGATAATCCCTTAATTACCAATTCCCAAGTTTTGTATAACCAACACAGTTATAATTATACACGTTTTACCTCATTTCAGTTCTTTTGACAGACTTGCATTTTAGCCAGTCAGAGCTGTCTCCATGGTAAATTCACGTGCATGAGCTCAATGTTATCTACAGTATATGAAACACGTGAACTAATGCCCTCTAGTGTTGAAAAACTATCAAAATGCATTTAGATTAGAGGTGGCCTTCAAGGTCTAAGAAATTAGCATATGAACCTCCTAGGTTTAGCTTTCAACTAAGAATACCAAGAGAACAAAGTAAAATTGGTGATAAAAGTAAATTGGAAAGTTGTTTAAAATTACATGCCCTATTTGAAACATGAAAGTTTTTTTTGGACTTGACTGTCCCTTTAAATATGCCTTTACACAATATGATAAGGAGTTTTCTGAACTTCTTTGATGCTTGGATCATTATATATTATTAGGTATATTATTTTGGTCATGCACCTTGCATTAAATATTTTGTAGACATGTGCAAGGCCAAAAAAAACGGTTTCATCCAAAAGATTGTTTCATATTTTTCTAAATGTTCAGTTCTGTTGAATTTTGTTCATGTGAATGTTCAGTTCAACCAAATATTGTTTACGGATTCGTTACCGTTACTTCCAATGGGAACAAAATTACAACTAATTTAAAAAAATCTTACATTAAAAAATGTGAACATTTGAAAGAACCCATCTTTCAATGCCAACAGAACATATATAGGACAATTACAATCCTTTATAAAAGTTTATCTAACAATTTTTCTCAATTAGGTGAGTCTAGGGGGATTTTTGTAGTTAAATAATTTTCTAAACTTTCCTAAAAGTTATACTTATAACTCGTTGAGCCTACCTAGGTTTAACTTTCAATTAAAAATACTAAGAGAACAAAGCAAATTTGATGATAGAAGTAAATTTAAAAGATGTTTAAAATTGTATGCCCTATCCGAATCATCGTCTACATATATACAAAGTACCATTTCATAGAAACCATTTTGGCCAATTTATTCCCAATGATTTATTAAGTCAAAACCTAAGAGTTTCAACTCTTTGACTTAATAAATCATTGTGAATAAATTGGCCAAAATACTTTGTAGACGCTCTATGAAATGGTACTTAGTATATATGTATATTTATAATATGAGTTATCAATCTCCAGCCACGAATAATAATTAAGATTGAAGCTAGAATAAACATTATAACTGATTATGGATAATATATATATATATTTAGATAGATAGATATACCAGTTGTGCACATATAAAGTGATAATATGACAAATGTATTTAGATATGTCATGGTTGTTATGTTGCAGTTGATGTATATATACATAAAATTTGGTATAACTCCGTTTTTTTGTATGTTTAGATGATGCTTAAAGGGACATTAAACCCAAGATAGAGGACACAATTTTTAAAAAGTTTCCAATTTACTTCTATTATCAATTTTTTTTTTATTCTCATGTTATTATTTGTTGAAGAGATACCTAGGTAGGTAGCATGCACATGCCTGAAGCACTACACGACAGGAAATAGTGCTGCCATCTAGTGCCCCTGCTAATGTATAACATTGTTGCAAAATTGCTGCTATAAAGTGCTGCAGACACGTGCACACTCTTGAGCTTACATTTCTGCTTTTCCACAAAGGATAACAAGAAAACTAAGAAAATGTGATAATAGAAGTAAATTAGAAAGTTGTTTAAAATGTTATTTTCTATCTAAATCATGAAAGAAAAAAATTGGGTTTTATGTCCCTTTAATTACATATTATATCATATGTTTCGATGGAATACAATGTATTAAGATTTTTCTAAACTCGGTATAGGATTAAGTTAAAATGTGCTAAATACCTGATTTAACTGTTAAATGTAATGGTCTATTTTATAACGGCTAGATTTAGAGTTTTGTCGGTAACGACCCGCATAGCTAACGCTGGCTTTTTTTCCCCCGCACCTTTCAAATACTGCTGGTATTTAGAGTTCACAGAAGGGCTGCGTTAGGCTCCAAAAAGGGAGCGTAGAGCATATTTACCGCCACTGCAACTTTCAATACCAGCGGTGCTTACAGATACGGCCAGCTTCAAAAACGTGCTCGTGCACGATTCCCCTATAGAAAACAATGGGGCAGTTTGAGCTGAAAAAAAACCTAACACCTGCAAAAAAGCAGCGTTCAGCTCCTAACGCAGCCCCATTGTTTCCTATGGGGAAACACTTCCTAAGTCTGCACCTAACACCCTAACATGAACCCTGAGTCTAAACACCCCTAACCTTACACTTATTAACCCCTAATCTGCCGCCCCCGCTATCGCTGACCCCTGCATATTTTTTTAACCCCTAATCTGCCGCTCCATACACCGCCGCAACCTACATTATACCTATGTACCCCTAATCTGCAGCCCCTAACAACGCCGACCCCTATATTATATTTATTAACCCCTTATCTGCCCCCCACAACGTCGCCGCCAGCTACCTACAATAATTAACCCCTAATCTGCCGACCGGACCTCACCGCTACTATAATTAATGTATTAACCCCTAATCCGCCTCACTAACCCTATAATAAATAGTATTAACCCCTAATCTGCCCTCCCTAACATCGCTGACACCTAACTTCAAGTATTAACCCCTAATCTGCCGACCGGACCTCACCGCTACTCTAATAAATTTATTAACCCCTAAAGCTAAGTCTAACCCTAACACTAACACCCCCCTAAGTTAAATATAATTTAAATCTAACGAAATAAATTAACTCTTATTAAATAAATTATTCCTATTTAAAGCTAAATACTTACCTGTAAAATAAACCCTAATATAGCTACAATATAAATTATAATTATATTGTAGCTATTTTAGGATTAATATGTATTTTACAGGCAACTTTGTAATTATTTTAACCAGGTACAATAGCTATTAAATGGTTAATAACTATTTAATAGCTACCTAGATAAAATAATTACAAAATTACCTTTAAAATAAATCCTAACCTAAGTTACAATTAAGCCTAACACTACACTATCAATAAATTAATTAAATAAAATACCTACAATTAAATCTAACACTACACTATCAATAAATTAATTAAATACAATACCTACAAATAAATACAATTAAATAAACTAACTAAAGTACAAAAAATA
This sequence comes from Bombina bombina, assembly GCF_027579735.1. Classification (NCBI taxonomy): domain Eukaryota; kingdom Metazoa; phylum Chordata; class Amphibia; order Anura; family Bombinatoridae; genus Bombina; species Bombina bombina. The sequence continues at coordinate 1,012,132,515 of NC_069504.1, read as the reverse complement.
AAAAAAATAATTACAAACATAATAAAAATTTTACAACAATTTTAAGCTAATTACACCTACTCTAAGCCCCCTAATAAAATAACAAAGCCCCCCAAAATAAAAAAATGCCCTACCCTATTCTAAAATTAAAATAGAAAAGCTCTTTTACCTTACCAGCCCTTAAAAGGGCCTTTTGCAGGGCATGCCCCAAAGAATTCAGCTCTTTTGCCTGGAAAAAAAAACGCAATACCCCCCCAAACATTACAACCCACCACCCACATACCCCTAATCTAGCCCAAACCCCCCTTAAATAAACCTAACACTAAGACCCTGAAGATCTTCCTACATTATCTTCACCACACCGGGTATCACCGATCCATCCAGGCTCCGAAATCTTCATCCAAGCCCAAGCGGGGGCTGGAGATCCATCATCCGGCTGAAGTCTTCTATCAAGCGGCAAGAAGAAGTCCAGAAGAGGCTCCAAAGTCTTCATCCTATCCGGGCAGAAGAGGAGATCCGGACCGGCAACCATCTTCATCCAAGCGGCATCTTCTATCTTCATCCAATGACAAGCGGCTCCATGTTCAAGACCTCCGGCGCGGATCCATCCTCTTCTTCCGACGTCCTAAGTCCGAATGAAGGTTCCTTTAAATGACATCATCCAAGATGGCGTCCCTTCAATTCCGATTGGCTGATAGGATTCTATTAGCCAATCGGAATTAAGGTAGGAAAAATCTGAGAGTAGGTGTAATTAGCTTAAAATTGTTGTAATATTTTTATTATGTTTGTAATTAATTTTTTTATTTTTTGTAACTTAGCTTTTTTTATTTTTTGTACTTTAGTTAGTTTATTTAATTGTATTTATTTGTAGGTATTGTATTTAATTAATTTATTGATAGTGTAGTGTTAGATTTAATTGTAGGTATTTTATTTAATTAATTTATTGATAGTGTAGTGTTAGGTTTAATTGTAACTTAGGTTAGGATTTATTTTACAGGTAATTTTGTAATTATTTTAACTAGGTAGCTATTAAATAGTTATTAACTATTTAATAGCTATTGTACCTGGTTAAAATAAATACAAAGTTGCCTGTAAAATAAATATAAATCCTAAAATAGCTACAATATAATTATTTGTTATATTCTAGCTATATTAGGGTTTATTTTACAGGTAAGTATTTAGCTTTAAATAGGAATAATTTATTTAATAAGAGTTAATTTATTTCGTTAGATTTAAATTATATTTAATTTAGGGGGGTGTTAGTGTTAGGGTTAGACTTAGCTTTAGGGGTTAATAAATTTATTATAGTAGCGGTGAGGTCCGGTCGGCAGATTAGGGGTTAATACTTGAAGTTAGGTGTCGGCGATGTTAGGGAGGGCAGATTAGGGGTTAATATTATTTATTATAGGGTTATTGAGGTGGGAGTGAGGCGGATTAGGTGTTAATAACTTTATTATAGTAGCGGTGAGGTCCGGTCAGCAGAATAGGGGTTAATAATTGTAGGTAAGGTAGCAGCGACATTGGGGGCGGCAGATTAGGGGTTAATAAATATAATATAGGGGTCGGCGGTGTTAGGGGCAGCAGATTAGGGGTACATAGGGATAACGTAGGTGGCGGTGGTGTGCGGTCGGCAGAATAGGGGTTAAAACAATTTATTAGAGTGGCGGCGATGTGGGGGGACCTCGGTTTAGGGGTGCATAGGTAGTTTATGGGTGTTAGTGTACTTTAGAGCACAGTAGTTAAGAGCTTTATGAACCGGGGTTAGCCCAGAAAGCTCTTAACTCCTGACTTTTTTCTGCGGCTGGAGTTTTGTCGTTAGATTTCTAACGCTCACTTCAGCCAAGACTCTAAATACCGGCATTAGAAAGATCCCATTGAAAAGATAGGATACGCAAATGGCGTAGGGGAATCTGCGGTATGCAAAAGTTGCGGCTGCAAAGTGAGCGTTAGACCCTTACCTACAAGACTCTAAATACCAGCGGTAGCCCAAAACCAGCGTTAGGAGCCTCTAATGCTGGTTTTGACGGCTAACGTTAAACTCTAAATCTAGCCGTATGTTTGTATAGACATAATAATATGTTCAGACTAATATGTCACATTATATCCTAATAATTTGACTTTGTGTGCCGCTTGTAAATACAAAGATATGTAAAGTGCTTTTTCCTTTCAGACTTACGTGATAGCATTTGATGACCAATGAAAATAGTTACATCAGCTTTCATATATCTAATTAGCTGATTTAAGCATAGGGTCGAGTAAAAGTAAGGGGAAAGCCTGTGTATGATTATTATTACGGGGGAATCCCGAAACATGTCAGTGACGTCATATGGCCCCTTGGTCGTAGCTCCTGTGTGTTTTAATGCGTAGCGGTGCACTTTGTTAGATGTTCACTTGCTGCGATGTGTTTTTCTTTCGATTTTTAACTAAATCAATAAAGATCCCTTTTTATTCTATCCACCATTCGGAGCCAGGCTGGAGTTTTGTTTTACTCTGTACATTTTCATTGAATCTCCATAGGGCTCAACAAGTAATTAATCTCCATAGGGCTCCAGATGTTTGATAGATCTATAGATAGATAGATAGATAGATATTGATAAACAGACAGACAGATAGATAGATAGGATAGATTTTGCACATACCTATGTATAGACTGACTGCTATGAGAACCCCAGCACTTGGGCACTGGTTGCGCTGCACAAGGGGCAGTTCCATCCCTGAATTTATTATTTATTTTACCTACTTTTGCTGTAAAATACCCCTGAAATATTTATTTAAGGGAACACTGAACCCAAATTTTTTCTTTCATGATTTAGATAGAGCATGTAATTTTAAGCAACTGTCTAATTTACTCCTAGGGGTCTATTTATGTAGGTGCGGACAGATATGATCCGCTATAGTGAATCATGTCCACCGCACATCGATAAATGCCGACAGCATACGCTGTCAGCATTTATCATTGCACCAGCAGTTCCCCCGATCAGCCGCTAGCAGGGGGTGTCAATCAACCCGATCATATTCGATCATGCTGATTGCTGTCCGCCACCTCATAATTGCCGGATGAGTTAAGGAGCAGCGATCTTAGGACCACTGCTTCTTAACTTCCACTTCAGTCGGAACTGAAGCGGAGAAGGTCGGAAGCAGCATCCGCTGCTTCATAAATAGACCCTTTAATATCAAATTTTCTTCATTCTCTTGGCATCTTTATTTGAAAAAGCAGGAATGTAAGCATAGGAGCCGGCCCATCTTTGGCTCAGCATCCTGGGTGCTATATTTGGTTCAGCACCCTGGATAGCGCTTGCTATATTTAGTCACCAATCAGCAAACACTACCCAGGTGCTAAACCAAAGACGGGCCGGCTCGTAAGCTTACATTCCTACTTTTTAAAATAAAGATACCAAGCGAACTAAGAATAAATGGATATACTGTAGGAGTTAATTAGAAAGTTGCTTAAAATTGCATTCTCTATCTGAATCATAAAAGAAAAAAAATTGTGTTCAGTATCCCTTTAATTTTAGTTTCACTGGTATTATAAGTGACCCGCATTGCATTGCATGAAAGCTTTGCGCTCATTATAGGCCTTGTTCTGATGCTGTCAGAACCTAAGCGCAGCAAAGGGGGTACGTCAAGCAGAGATGGGTAGCAAATTTAAAATAAATATGTGTATATGCTTATATGCATATATATTTATGTGTTAATATGTGTATATGCTTATATGCATATATATTTATGTGTTAATATGTGTATATGCATTTTACTTTAACCCCTAAAAACTACACTACAATTTGGGGGCAATTGGGGCACTGATCTCTGGTTAATTTGTGGAGTGCTAATTGCTACCTCAAGCTAATGGTAGCAATAACCAGCCACTTGTTATGGCTGGTTATTTATCTCACGCATGTAAACGGGCAAATTTGCCCATTTACGGACGTGCAATGAATTAGAGCTTCACTTGTAATCTAGCCCTTTATTTTTTACATAAAGTATGACATTTATTTGTATTACATAAGAGGAAGGATTTCTTTTATACAATTTGGATAGCATTTTTGTGCTAAGCGATAATTACAGTAACAGCTTTCCTTAATGTGCTTGTTTAACAGAGGTCACCACATGAACTGAGCCTGGTAAATTATGAAAAAGGGAAATGTTATTCAATGGCACGCTTCCAATCAGGATTACATATACTGAAATATTGCTACAAAAAGCAGAACAATTGACTCAAAATGCCAGTTTTTTCCATGTGGAAGCTTCATTAAACTTTAACCATAAGTGTTTCTCTTCTTATTTGGGTCCCTAATCTGCAGTCACACATGCTGGCTTCTAACCAGAGATGCAAAGGGAGCCATATTTAATGTTATAGACACATACTAAACACACAGGCCCCTAGTTATCAAGCTGTCAACCTCAAATACGCTGGAATTTCGCAGCGTATTTGTGGCGAGGCTGATTTGCCTTAGTTATTAAGCCCTAGACACCGGCAAAAGTAGAATATAGTGACGTAAGCTTCGATCCGCCGGACTCAGTCCGACACAGATCGATTCTTACGTCACTACAGATGTTCCGCACACAAGTTCGGCACAATCTGACTACTTTTGCTAGTTATCAAAAAACAAGCAGGTACGCTCGGCACTTTTCCGGCCCAGCGTACCTGGTTTTCAAACCGCCGCCCTGGAGGCGGCGGATCCCATAGGAATCAATGGGAGTCTGACCATAGCGAAAGTTCATGTTCGCTGCTGCCCGACATCCCATTGATTCCTATGGGAAACGTCTGCACCTAACACCCTAACATGTACCCTGAGTCTAAACACCCCTAATCTGCCCCCCCTACACCGCCGCAACTAAATAAATGTATTACCCCCTAAACCGCCGCTCCCGGAGCCCACCGCCACTCTAATAAACTTATTAACCCCTAAACCGCCGCTCCCGGAGCCCACCGCAACTATAATAAATATGTTAACCCTTAAACCGCCGCTCCCGGAGCCCACCGCAACTATAATAAATATGTTAACCCCTAAACCGCCGCTCCCGGTCCCCGCCGCAACTATAATATATGTATTAACCCCTAAACCGCCGCTCCCGGACCCCGCCGCCACCTACATAATACCTATTAACCCCTATCCTGCCCCCCCTACACCGTCGCCACCTATAATAAAGTTATTAACCCCTATCCTGCGGATCCCGGACCTCGCCGCAACTAAATAAATAGTTTAACCCCTAAACCGCCACTCCCGGACCCCGCCGCAACCTATATTAAACTTATTAACCCCTAATCTGCCCCCCTACACCGTCGCCACCTATAATAAATTTATTAACCCCTATCCTGCCCCCCCTACACCACCGCCACAGTAATAAAATTATTAACCCCTAAACCTAAGTCTAGCACTAACCCTAACACCCCGTAACTTAAATATTAATAAAATAAATCTAAATAATTTTTCTCTTATTAACTAAATTAATCCTATTTAAAACTAAATACTTACCTTAAAAATAAACCGTAATATAGCTACAATATAAATAATAATTATATTGTAGCTATCTTAGGATTTATTTTTATTTTACAGGCAAATTTCAATTTATTTTAACTAGGTACAATAGCTATTAAATAGTTAATAACTAATTAATAGCTACCTAGTTAAAATAAAGGGAAATTTACCTGTAAAATAAATCCTAACCTAAGTTACAATTACACCTAACACTACACTATACTTTAATAAATTATTCCTATTTAAAACTAAATACCTGTGAAATAAACCCTAAGATAGCTACAATGTAATTAATAATTACATTGTAGCTATTTTAGGATTTATATTTATTTTACAGGTAACTGTATTTATTTTAGCTAGTTAGAATAGTTATTAAATAGTTATTAACTATTTAATAACTACCTAGCTAAAAGAAATACAAAATTACCTGTAAAATAAATCCTAACCTAAGTTACAATTAAACCTAACACTACACTATCATTAAATTAATTAAATAAATTACCTACAAATAACTACAATTAAATTCAATTAAATAAACTAACTAAAGTACAAATAATAAAAAAAGCTAAGTTACAAAAAATAAAAAAAATAAGTTACAAACATTTCAAAAATATTACAACAATTTTAAGCGACTTACACCCAATCTAAGCCCCCTAATAAAATAACAAAGCCCCCCAAAATAAAAAATTCCCTACCCTATTCTACATTAAAAAGTTACCAGCTCTATTAACTTACCAGCCCTTAAAAGGGCCTTTTGCGGGGCATGCCCCAAAGAAAACAGCTCTTTTGCCTGTAAAATAAAAATACAACCCCTCCAACATTAAAACCCACCACCCACATACCCCTACTCTAACCCAAACCCCCCTTAAATAAACCTAACACTACCCCCCTGAAGATCATCCTACCTTGAGCTGTCTTCAGCCAGTCGACCACCGATGGAACCGAAGAGGAGATCCGCAGCGGCAGAAGTCATCATCCAAGGGGCGCTGAAGAAGTCTTCCATCCGATTGAAGTCATCATCCAGGCGGCGCTGAAGAAGTCTTCCATCCGATTGAAGTCTTCCTCCAAGCGGCGTCTTCAATCTTCATCCATCCGGAGCGGAGCGGAGCCATCTTCAGACGAGCTGACGCGGAGCCATCCTCTTCTTCCTGACGACGAATGATGGTACCTTTAAGTGAAGTCATCCAAGATGGCGTCCCTTCAATTCCGATTGGCTGATAGGATTCTATTAGCCAATCGGAATTAAGGTAGGAAAAATCTGATTGGCTGATTGAATCAGCCAATCAGATTCAAATTCAATGCGATTGGCTGATCCAATCAGCCAATCAGATTGAGCTCGCATTCTATTGGCTGTTCCAATCAGCCAATAGAATGCGAGCTCAATCTGATTGGCTGATTGGATCAGCCAATTGGATTAAACTTCAATTTGATTGGCTGATTCAATCAGCCAATCAGATTTTCCTACCTTAATTCCGATTGGCTGATAGAATCCTATCAGCCAATCGGAATTGAAGGGACGCCATCTTGGATGACGTCACTTAAAGGTACCGTCATTCGTCGTTAGTCGTCGGGAAGAAGAGGATGGCTCCGCATCGGCTCGTCTGAAGATGGCTCCACTCCGGATGGATGAAGATTGAAGATGCTGCTTGGATGAAGACTTCAATCGGATGGAAGACTTCTTCAGCACCGCCTGGATAATGACTTCAATCGGATGGAAGACTTCTTCAGCGCCCCTTGGATGATGACTTCTGCCGTTGCGGATCTCCTCTTCGGTTCCATCGGTGGTCGGCTGGCTGAAGACGGCTCAAGGTAGGATGCTCTTCAGGGGGGTAATGTTAGGTTTATTTAAGGGGGGTTTGGGTTAGAGTAGGGGTATGTGAGTGGTGGGTTTTAATGTTGGGGGGGTTGTATTTTTATTTTACAGGCAAAAGAGCTGTTTTCTTTGAGGCATGCCCCACAAAAGGCCCTTTTAAGGGCTGGTAAGGTAATAGAGCTGGTAACTTTTTAATGTAGAATAGGGTAGTGAATTTTTTATTTTGGGGGGCTTTGTTATTTTATTAGGGGGCTTAGATTAGGTGTAAGTAGCTTAAAATTGTTGTAATATTTTTGAAATGTTTGTAACTTATTTTTTTTATTTTTTGTAACTTAGCTTTTTTATTATTTGTACTTTAGTTAGTTTATTTAATTGAATTTAATTGTAGTTATTTGTAGGTAATTTATTTAATTATTTAATGATAGTGTAGTGTTAGGTTTAATTGTAACTTAGGTTAGGATTTATTTTTATTGTAACTTATTTTTTTTATTTTTTGTAACAGTTTTTTTTATTTTTTTTTGTACTTTAGTTAGTTTATGTCATTTAATTTAATTGTAGTTATTTGTAGGTAATTTATTTAATTAATTTAATGATAGTGTAGTGTTAGGTTTAATTGTAACTTAGGTTAGGATCTATTTTACAGGTAATTTTGTATTTCTTTTAGCTAGGTAGTTATTAAATAGTTAATGACTATTTAATAACTATTCTAACTAGCTAAAATAAATACAAAGTTACCTGTAAAATAAATATAAATCCTAAAATAGCTACAATGTAATTAATAATTACATTGTAGCTATCTTAGGGTTTATTTCACAGGTAAGTATTTAGTTTTAAATAGGAATAATTTATTAAAGTATAGTGTAGTGTTAGGTGTAATTGTAACTTAGGTTAGTTTTTATTTTACAGGTAAATTTCTTTTTATTTTAACTAGGTAGCTATTAAATAGTTATTAACTATTTAATAGCTATTGTACCTAGTTAAAATAAATTGAAATTTGCCTGTAAAATAAAAATAAATCCTAAGATAGCTACAATATAATTATTATTTATATTGTAGCTATATTAGGGTTTATTTTATAGGTAAGTATTTAGTTTTAAAAAGGATTAATTTAGTTAATAAGAGAAATATTATTTAGATTTATTTAATTAATATTTAAGTTAGGGGGGTGTTAGGGTTAGTGCTAGACTTAGGTTTAGGGGTTTATAATTTTATTACAGTGGCAGCGGTGTAGGGGGGGCAGGATAGGGGTTAATAAATGTATTATAGGTGGCGACGGTGTAGGAGGGGCAGATTAGGGGTAATAAGTTTAATATAGGTTGCGGTGGGGTCCGGTAGCGGCGGTGTAGGGGTTAAACTATTTATTTAGTTGCAGCGAGGTCTGGGATTGGCAGGATAGGGGTTAATAAATGTATTATAGGTTGCGGCGGTATAGGGGGGGCAGGATAGGGGTTACTAGGTATAATGTAGGTGGCGGCGGGGTCCGGGAGCGGCGGTTTAGGGGTTAATACATTTATAAGAGTTGCGGCGGGGTCTAGGAGCGGCGGTTAAGGGGTTAATAACTTTATTTAGTTGCGGGGGGCTCCGGGGGTGCCGGTATAGGGTGTAGAACAGCGTAGTTTAGTGTGGGTGCTTAGTGACAGCTTGTCAATAAAGCTGTCAAAAAGCCGAAGAGCAGCGAGATCGGATGAGTGATAACTATCACATTCCGCTGCTCATCGCCCGTACTTGGTGAGCGGCTTTTTGACAGATTTATTGATAACTTTGGCGAAATTTTTCAGGTCTGCGGCGGCGATGGTAGGCCAAGCTTAGGCGGGCGTATTGGGCCGGCGAAGGCAGGTAAAGTAGACACGTTGATAACTAGAGGCCTTAGAGGCATATTTATGAAGCTCCATATGGAGCTTGATGCCCCGTGTTTCCTGCGAGCCTTCAGGCTCGCCGGAAACAGAAGTAAAGAAGCAGCGGTCTAAAGTCCGCTGCTCCATAACCTGTCCGCCTGCTTTGAGGCGGCGGACAGAAATCAACCCAATATGGGTTGATTGACACCCCCTGCTAGCAAATCTGCAGGGGGCGTTATTGCACCAGCAGTTCACAAGAACTGCTGGTGCAATGATAAATGTTGACAGCGGATGCTGTCGGCATTTATCAATGTGCAGTGGACATGATCCACAATATTGGATCATGTTCGCTTGCACCATCATAAATAGACCCCTTAAACTAGAGTGGGGTACATATCCCATGCCCCTAACAAAAACTTATAGAAATTCCTTTTTAATATTGGTTGATGTGTGTGTGTGTGTTTAAGTGTGTGTATGTGTGTGTAGTATGTTTGTGTGTGTTTGTGTGTAAGTGTATGTATATGTGTGTGTATTATGTGTATGTTATTTTATTATTATTATTATTTATTTATAAAGGGGCAACAGATTCCGCAGCGCTGCCCATGGGTACAAGGATTAAAAGTACAACGGAGAAACAATACAATAAGAGACAGACGGCTAGATTTAGAGTTCTGCGGCCAAAGGGGTGCGTTAGCTACGCGTGCTTTTTTTCTCCCGCACCTTTTAAATACCGCTTGTATTTAGAGTTCACAGAATGGCTGCGTTAGGCTCCAAAAAGGGAGCGTATAGCATATTTACCGCCACTGCAACTCTAGATACCAGCGTTGCTTACGGACGCGGCCAGCTTCAAAAACGTGCTCGTGCACGATTCCCCCATAGGAAACAATGGGGCTGTTTGAGCTGAAAAAAAACAGCCTTCAGCTCCTAACGCAGCTACATTGTTTCCTATAGGGAAACACTTCCTAAGTCTGCACCTAACACCCTAACATGAACCCCGAGTCTAAACACCCCTAACTTTACACTTATTAACCCCTAATCTGCCGCCCCAGCTATCGCTGACCCCTGTATATTATTATTAACCCCTAATCTGCCGCTCCGTATACCGCCGCTACCTACATTATACCTATGTACCCCTAATCTGCTGCCCCTAACACCGCCGACCCCTATATTATATTTATTAACCCCTAATCTGCCCCCCACAACGTCGCCGCCAGCTACCTACAATAATTAACCCCTAATCTGCCGACCGCACCTCACCGCTACTATAATAAAGTTATTAACCCCTAATCCGCCTCACTCCCGCCTCAATAACCCTATAATAAATAGTATTAACCCCTAATCTGCCCTCCCTAACATCGCCGACACCTAACTTCAATTATTAACCCCTAATCTGCCGACCGAATCTCGCCGCTACTGTAATAAATGGATTAACCCCTAAAGCTAAGTCTAACCCTAACACTAACACCCCCCCTAAGTTAAATATAATGTAAATCTAATGAAATAAATTCTATTAAATAAATTATTCCTATTTAAAGCTAAATACTTACCTGTAAAATAAACCCTAATATAGCTACAATATAAATTATAATTATATTATAGCTATTTTAGGATTAATATTTATTTTACAGGCAACTTTGTATTTATTTTAACCAGGTACAATAGCTATTAAATAGTTAAGAACTATTTAATAGCTAAAATAGTTAAAATAATTACAAAATTACCTGTAAAATAAATCCTAACCTAAGTTACAATTAAACCTAACACTACACTATCAATAAATAAATTAAATAAAATACCTACAATTATCTACAATTAAACCTAACACTACACTATCAATAAATTAATTAAAAACAATATCTACAAATAAATACAATGAAATAAAGTACAAAAAAAATAAAAAAGAACTAAGTTACAAAAAATAAAAAAATATTTACAAACATTAGAAAAATATTACAACAATTTTAAACTAATTACACCTACTCTAAGCCCCCTAATAAAATAACAAAGATCCCCAAAATAAAAAAATGCCCTACCCTATTCTAAATTAAAAACGTTCAAAGCTCTTTTACCTTACCAGCCCTGAAAAGGGCCCTTTGCGGGGCATGACCCAAAGAATTCAGCTCTTTTGCATGGAAAAAAAACACATACAATACCCCCCCCCCAACATTACAACCCACCACCCACATACCCCTAATCTAACTCAAACCCCCCTTAAATAAACCTAACACTAAGCCCCTGAAGATCTCCCTACCTTGCCTTCACCTCACCGGGTCCCGATCTGTCCAGAAGAGCCTCCGATATCTTGATCCAAGCCCAAGCGGGGGGCTGAAGAGTGACGTCCATCCTCGGGCTGAAGTCTGGATCCAAGCGGCGGCTGAAGAAATCCATCATCGGGCTGAAGTCGGAAGTCCATCATCAGGATGAAGTCTTCTATCAAGCAGCATCTTCAATCTTCTTTCTTCCGGAGTGGAGCCATCTTCTTCCCAGCCGACGCGGATCCATCCTCTTCTAACGACGCCTACTCGCTGAATGACGGTTCCTTTAAATGACGTCATCCAAGATGGCGTCCCTCGAATTCCGATTGGCTGATAGGATTCTATCAGCCAATCGGAATTAAGGTAGGAATATTCTGATTGGCTGATGGAATCAGCCAATCAGATTCAAGTTCAATCCAATTGGCTGATCCAATCAGCCAATCAGATTGAGCTTGCATTCTATTGGCTGTTCCGATCAATAAGATTTACATTCCTGCTTTTAAAATAAAGATAGCAAGAGAATAAATAAGAATTGATAATAGAAGTAAATTAGAAAGTTGCTTAAAATGTCATGGTCTATCTGAATCATGAAAGAAAAAAAATTTGGGTTCAGTGTCCCTTTAAAGTTAAATTTTGACTTTACTGCCCTTTAAACTTTTTAACGCCATTAGGATGTTCCATTCTGTCCTAAAAGCGCTGGGCTCTAATGCTGTTAGGATGGCATGGAACACCCTATATTATTTGGCATCCTGCAGCCTCCTGCTTTAACAAAAAGCATAATCAGACTTGGGGCAGTGCCTAGCATAGTAGAAGGTCCCCAGGATCTGATCCTAGTGTTGATCGTGTCAACAGTTACATGACTAAAAGCCCAGCGCTGTTGGGGCAGAATGGAACATCTTCATCATGAAAGGGATAATATTGAATGGTTTAGTAGCTTTATTTGTTCTGATGAAACTGATATCTAGTAGTAATATATGTTTTAAAGGGACAGTCTACATCAGAATTTTTATTGTTTTAAAAGATAGATAATCCCTTTATTACCCACTCCCCAGTTTTGCATAACCAACACAGTTATATTAATATACTTTTGACCTCTGTGATTATCTTGTATCTAAGCCTCTGCAAACTGCCCCTTTGTTTCAGTTCTTTTGACAGACTTGCAGTTTAACCAATCAGTGCCTGCTCCCAGATAACTTCACGTGCATGAGCACAGTGTTATCTATATGAAAAACATGAACTAACACCCTCTAGTGGTAAAAAACTGTTAAAATGCATTCTGAAAAGAGGTGGCCTTCAAGGTCTAAGAAATTAGCATATGAACCTCCTAGGTTAAGCTTTCAACTGAGAATACCAAGAGAACAAAGCAAGCGGTGTTAAAAGTAAATTGGAAAATTGTTTAAATTACATACCCTATCTGAATCATGAAAGTTTATTTTGGACTAGACTGTCCCTTTAAGTGTTCTTCCATTCTAAGATATATAATAATTGCAGGAAGCAGGCTTTACAGCTCTGTGTGTGTGTGTGGGGGGGGGGGCATTTTACTATTTACTGTGAGCTTAGAGGTTTGTTTCATTTGTAATTTCACTTTTGTGCTGTTTCTTCAGATTATTTTTTTTTACAGCAAATCCAGTTTTGACTACATATCCTAAAAAATCCATTATCCCACTCCAAAAAAATCATAGAAGCTTTGCCTGTGGTTCCTGTTGTCTAAGGAAATCCTGTAAATCCCTCTTCTAATCTCAGATCTTTAGCAGCTTCTGCTCTGTAGACGCACTGCTTTTAGTTGCTTTTTCTGTTTACAATTATAATTCTTCCAGTGGCGTCACTAGGGGGGGGCAGGGGGGGGGGGGCGGGCTGCACCCGGGTGACACCCTCCAGGGGGTGACACCAAAGAAAAAAACATTTTTTTTTTATTTTATTTTTTTTTAATTTTTTATTGAAATTCAAAGAAATGCAATGTTGAGATGCATAGATTATTTTATTAGAGGCTGGCATTTGTGAACATTAGTGGGACTGGGGAAGTTGTAGACACACAATTTTTTGCCCCTTGAGCCAGTGCTGCAATTTCAACAAATAGTTTTCCCGGCTGCTTTTGCTTGTTTGTACTTTGCTCCTCCCCTGCCCAATTTCAATATGAATGTTGTGGGTGTGCCGTGGGGCTTGCAAAGTTGCGCTGCTAGCCTAAACCTGCCTGGCTATCTGTGCTCACTGCTCAGTGACATGCGGCCCAGGGCTGTGCACTGACAGACTTGGAACAGAGTCACAGAGCAGAATTTTCATAGTTTGTGCGCCTAAACCTTTTCTTCAGTGATTTATTTTAGAGTGCTCTGTTTATCATTCATTTGACGTTCTGCTGAGCCAGGGAGCAGCTCTAGGCATGAGCTTCATAATTAATGCAGTGCAGTTTACATATTTTGTAAGTGTGTGTCTGAGTTTTTGTGTGTCTCAGTGTTTTTGTGTGTGTGTCTGAGTGTGTTTCCAAGTGTTTGTGTGTGCATCTGAGTATGTTTTTAAGTGTGTCTGAGTGTTTGTATGTGTGTTTGCCTGTGTTTTTGTGTGTGTCTGCTTTCTGGGGGGGGGGGGTGACACCATGACTTACCGCACCGGGTGACACCAACCCTAGTGACGCCACTGAATTCTTCCATACTTTTCTATTTCACATGAACCAGAATTCAGCAGGACAGTCCAGTATTTTAGCAGGCTGTCCAGTAAAATCTTAACAAGAATACTGAACACAGAAATGAACAAAGGGGAATAAATTTGCAATTACCCACCAAAAACAAAAATACACTAGGATATATTTTATTCTAGGAGAACAATGGGTAAAAACTAGGCTACATAACAGATGAATATACATATAATAAGAAACTCATAATAGTGAACCTATGATATGCTCCCATTCCAATCCATTGGACGTGCTGTGAAAAAGCATATATATATATGTATGTGCGTGTGATTTTTGCTGCTTCTTTTTTTTATTGAGGTTTGATATACAGTAACTGAAAACAATACTTCAAGAAATTTGATAATACAAAAAAGAAAGAAAAAGAGAAAAAGAAAACAGAACAAAAAAGTAAATCATATCAATTATCTTGCATAAATCAGACACAATATTTCTGTTACATCACAGGGTAGTTTGCAAATTCCAATAATTAACCTCATTTTATCGAAATACAAGTAATACAAAAGAGACAGTAATATAATCTTTCTCTTCAGTGTCATTAAACTAAATCAAACAAAGCAACGGAACAGATTCCCATATATGTATAGGTTTTTGTACCAATTTAGTACCATCTTCAAATAACGATCAAAACACCTACACCTAGATTTAGAGTTCTGTGTTAGCCGTCAAAAGCAGCGTTAAGGGCTCCTAACGCTGCTTTTGGCCGCTCGCTGGTGTTTAGTGTCAGACAGGTCTACTGCTCACTTCCCTACCGCGATTCCAGGCTACCGCAGATTCCCTTACGCCAATTGCGTAACCTATCTTTTCAATGGGATCTGCCTAACGCTGGTATTTGGAGTCTTGGGAGAAGTGAGCAGTAGACCCTCTACCGACAAGACTCCTAACGACAAAAAAAGTCAGTAGTTAAGAGCTTTATGGGCTAACGCGTGAATATAAAGCTCTTAACTACTGTGCTCTAAAGTACACTAACACCCATAAACTACCTATGTACCCCTAAACCGAGGCCCCTCACATCGCCGCCACTATAAAATATTTTTTTAACCCCTAATCTGCCGACCGGACACCGCCGCCACCTACATTATCCCTATGAACCCCTAAACTGCTGCCCCTAACATCGCCGACCAGTATATTATATTTATTAACCCCTAATCTGCCCCCCCTCAACGTCGCCGCTACCTAACTACACTTATTCACCCCTAATCTCCCGACCGGACCTCGCTGCCACTATAATAAATGTATTAACCCCTAAACCTAACTCTAACCCTAACCCTTACACCCCCCTAACATAAATATAATTTAAATTAAACGAAATAATATTCCTAAAATTAACTAAATTATTCCTATTTAAAACTAAATACTTACCTATAAAATAAACCCTAATATAGCTACAATATAACTAATAGTTACATTGTAGCTATTTTAGAATTTATATTTATTTTACAGGCAACTTTGTATTTATTTTAACTAGGTACAATAGCTATTAAATAGTTAATAACTATTTAATAGCTACCTAGTTAAAATAAGTACAAAATTACCTGTAAAATAAATTCTAACCTAAGTTACAATGAAACCTAACACTACACTATCTTTAAATTAATTAAATAAATTACCTACAATTACCTACAATTAAATACAGGTGGCCCTCGTTTTACAACGGTTCAATTTACAACGTTTCAGAATAACAACCTTTTTTTCCAGTCATGTGACTGCTATTGAAAAGCATTGAGAAGCAGTGCATTTATTAAAATAGCCAGTAGGTGGAGCTGTCTGCTTGTGTTGCAGCAAAGCCAAGCAAGCTGAAATTAGTTTGACCAGACCTGAGCTATCAAGCAGATTTCAAAGGAACAATATCTTCCTGTCTATAAATCAGTCCAGATTGGAATGCATAGAAAGAACTGTTTGCAGAATAATGCAAGTGAAGTCTGTGTTGTGTGATTATTGTATTAGGTTTATAATGCTGTTTAGCAAATGTTTTTGTTCATTTAATTTAGTTTAATTATATATTCTGTGTTGTGTGACTATTTTATTAGGTTTATAATGCTGTTTAGCACTTAAAGACTTCATTTCAAAGCTTTAAAAATCATGTATTAGGTGTTATTTATGAAAATTTTGAGAGGGGCCTGGAACCTATTTCCCTCACTTCCCATTGACTTACATTATAAACTGGGTTTCAATTTACAACGGTTTCGATTTACAACCATTCCTTCTGGAACCTAACCCTGGCGTTAACTGAGGGCTACCTGTACAATTAAATAAACTATTCCATAATACAAAAAACAAACAAACACTAAATTACAAAAAATAAAAAAAGAATTACAAGCAGTTTAAACTAATTACACCTAATCTAAGCCCCCTAATAAAATAAAAAAGCCCCCCAAAATAAAAAATTATTTACTATATTCTAAAATACAAAAGTAATCAGCTCTTTTACCAGCCCTTAAAAGGGCTTTTTGCAGGGTCTTGCCCCAAAGTAATCAGCTCTTTTTCCTGAAAATAAAAATACAATACCCCCCAACATTACAACCCACCACCCACATACCCCTACTCTATCCCACCCAAACCCACCTTAAAAAAACCTATTACTAACCCCCTGAAGATCTCCCTACCTTGAGTCGTCTTCACCCAGCCGAGCCGAATTCTTCATCCAAGCGGAGCAAGAAGATGTCCTCCATCCGGTAGAAGTCTTGATCCATGCGGCAAAGAAGAGGTCTTCCATCCAGGCGATGTCTTCTTCCAAGCGGCATCTTCTATCTTCTTTCTTCCGGATCCATCTTCATCCCGCCGACGCGGAACATCCTTCTTCCCCGACGGACTAACGACGAATGAAGGTTCTTTTAAGGGACGTCATCCAAGATGGCGTCCCTTCAATTCGGATTGGCTGATAGAATTCTATCAGCCAATCGGAATTAAGGTAGAAAAAAATCTGATTGGCTGATGCAATCAACCAATAAGATTGAAGTTCAATCCGATTGGCTGATCCAATCAGTCAACCGTATTGAACTCGCATTCTATTGGCTGATCGGAACAGCCAATAGAATGTGAGTTCAATATGATTGGCTGAAGAAAGAAGATAGAAGATGCCGCTTGGAAGAAGACATCGCCCGGATGGAAGACCTCTTCTTTGCCGCTTGGATCAAGACATCGCCCGGATGGAGGACCTCTTCTTTGCCGCTTGGATCAAGACTTCTACTGGATGAAGGACATCTTCTTGCTCCACTTGGATGAAGATTCGGCTCGGCTGGGTGAAGACGACTCAAGGTAGGGAGATCTGCAGGGGGTTAGTGATTTTTTTAAGGGGGGTTTGGGTGGGTTAGAGTAGGGGTATGTGAGTGGTGGGTTGTAATGTTGGGGGGGGGTATTATATTTTTATTTTCAGGCAAAAGAACTGATTACTTTGGGGCAAGGCCCCGCAAAAAGCTCTTTTAAGGGCTGGTAAAAGAGTTGATTACTTTTGTATTTTTGAATAGGGTCGGGAATTTTTTATTTTGGGGGGCTTTTTAATTTTATTAGGGGCTTAGATTAGGTGTAATTAGTTTAAACTGCTTGTAATTCTTTTTTATTTTTTGTAATTTAGTGTTTGTTTTTTTGTGTTATAGAATAGTTTATTTAATTGTATTTAATTGTAGGTAATTTATTTAATTAATTAATGATAGTGTAGTGTTAGGTTTAATTGTAACTTAGGTTAGGATTTATTTTACAGGTAATTTTGTACTTATTTTAACTAGGTAGCTATTAAATAGTTATTAACTATTTAATAGCTATTGTACCTAGTTAAAATAAATACAAAGTTGCCTGTAAAATAAATATAAATCCTAAAATAGCTACAATGTAACTATTAGTTATATTGTAGCTATATTAGGGTTTATTTTATAGGTAAGTATTTAGTTTTAAATAGGAATAATTTAGTTAATTTTAGGAATATTATTTTGTTTAATATAAATTATATTTATGTTAGGGGGTGTTAGGGTTAGGGTTAGAGTTATGTTTAGGGGTTAATAACTTTATTATAGTAGCGGGCGGGAGATTAGGGGTTAATAATTGTAGGTAGGTGGCGGCGATGTTAGGGAGGGCAGATTAGGGGTTAATGCAATTTATTATAGTGTTTGCGAGGCGGGAGTGTGGCGGTTTAGGGGTTAATACATTTATTATAGTGGCGGCGAGGTCTGGTTGGCAGATTAGGGGTTAATAAGTGTAGGTAAGGTAGCGGCGACATTGGGGGGCAGATTAGGGGTTAATAAATATAATATAGGGGTCGGCGGTGTTAGGGGCAGCAGATTAGGGGTTCATAGGGATAATGTAGGTTGTGGCGGTGTCCGGAGCGGAAGATTAGAGGTTAATAATAATATGCAGGTGTCAGCGATAGCGGGGCAGCAGATTAGGGGTTAATAAGCGTAAGTTTAGGGGTGTTTAGACTCGGGGTTCATGTTAAGGTGTTAGGTGTAGACTTAGAAAGTGTTTCCCCATAGGAAACAATGGGGCTGCGTTAGGAGCTGAACGCTGCTTTTTTGCAGGTGTTAGGTTTTTTTTCAGCCAAAACTGCCCCATTGTTTCCTATGGGTATATCGTGCACGAGCACGTTTTAGCTGCTTACCGCTACCGTAAGCAACGCTGGTATTGAGGGTTGAAGTGGAGCTAAGTTAGGCTCAACGCACCCTTTTTTGAGCCTAACGCAGCCCCTCAGACAACTCTAAATACCAGCGTTGTTGGAAGGGTGCGTTGGGAAAAAAAGCAGCGTTAGCTACACAGCTTTTTACCGACAAAACTCTAAATCTAGGTGCAAGACTTTGTCTGTCATGTTCCATATTATATCCTGCTCTTACATGCATATTTGACCGTAGTGTCAAATAAATTAATAATAAACATATTCTCTTGAAGAGCAAAGTTATTGATGTAGTATGAAAAGAAAAAAATGAAAATAAACAAACATGTCGGGTTGGGAGGGGGGAGGGAGAGGTGAGGAAAAAAAAAAAAGAAACCGAGGTCCTCCCTGAACCCTGAACAGCTCCTCTTCCTAGTTTAGCGCATCCCTTTTACAAAACAGGCTGATTTTGTATATTATTTCTGTATATTTTGATAAACTCTAGCCATTTACAAGCAAATCTATCTTGCTGGTTAGTTCCGTTGTTAGCACTATCAAGCTGTTCTATTTTATATTGTGAATGTAATAAATAAGATAAGTTGTTAATCGTTGGTTCCCGTTTAGATTGCCAATTTTTCAGAATAAGGTACCTACCACCCAAGATTGCTGTATTACTAAAGTCTGCATTACAGACATAATCTCTTGAATCTAATAAAAAAATAATGTGTTGTAGTTGAAGTACTATATGGGAAGTGAGGGTCCTGTTCAACCAGGATTGCACACGTTGCCAAAATTGCTGTATTTTCGGACAACTCCAAAACATGTGGACCAGGTCGGCTTCGAGAAAACTACAATGTGGACATAGATTTGAAAGGTTACGAAACCATCTATTTAAACTAGCAGGAGATATATATACACGATTTAAAACTTTAAAGTTTGACTCTAGCCATGAAGCGGATAAGGTAGCATGCTCGACCGCTAGTATACTATTTTTCACTTTATACATATCTAATGTTTGAATATCTTTGGACCACTTTGAACAGATATCAAAAAGGTTAATTTTGCTAGATTCTGCTAGAACCATCTTGTACCAATAACTAAAAGAGTGTTTACCTAACTTATAGAGGGCAAGTCCCATTTTTATGCCTGGGTGTATCCAATCTCTAGCATAATCTTTGATTGTTTCATTATACCAGTGCCTAACTTGTAGATATGCATAGAAGTCTGTGTTTATAAGCTAAAAATGGTCTCTAAGATGAGCGAATGTGTGGACCCGAGTACTTTCAGGATCTCTAAATTGGAATAAATAGGCAAGGCCCAACGAAGCCCATCTGTTAAATAGTTTGTTGTTAATGCCAGGGGTGAAACAGGGATTCTTTGTAATAGGTACTAGATTCGAGATCAGGGGATTATCTTTCAGGCTAAACCGAATAATAGTTCAAAGTGTACCAATCCAGTGGATTAATACTAATTTTGATACCTAGATAAATGATATAATGTTCTGCAACTTTAAAAGGCGGCACACAGCCTGAATGTATCAGTGGTCTCAACCATAATAAGTCTGACTTACTAATATTAATTTTATATCCCGAGAATTATCCAAATTTGTCAATTTTTTCTAGTATGTTAGGTATCTCGGATTGTGGATTATTGAGAAAAAGTAATGTCATCCGCATATAAGAGTAATTTAAGATACTTATCTCCTAAAGGAATCCCTTTTAACTGTGATTTCAACATTGTCCCCAGAGGTTCAATTGCTAGATTAAAAAGAAGAGGTGAAATTGGGCAGCCTTGCCATGTGCCAGTCAAAATAGGAAAGACTTTGTAGCTGAACCATTCACCAATAGCGATGAAGATGCGTTAGCATATATGTTCCGGATACAATTAAGAAAGTGCCCTCTAAATCCAAATTGGTTTATGGTGTAGAATAGGTGTTCCCAGGTAATCGAGTCAAACGCCTTTTGCGCGTCGACTGATAGAATAGCTGGGTCAACTTGACAACTAGATTTATTAGACCGAAAAAAATCTAAGAGCAGAAATATTTTTCAGATACTGGCAGCGGAGTTCCTATGTAGCATGAAGCTTTGAGTTGTTTTTTCTGTTTACAATTATAATTCTTCCATACTTTTCTATTTCACATGAACCAGAATTCAGCAGGACAGTCCAGTATTTTAGCAGGCTGTCCAGTAAAATCTTAACAAGAATACTGAACACAGAAATGAACAAAGGGGAATAAATTTGCAATTACCCACCAAAAACAAAAATACACTAGGATATATTTTATTCTAGGAGAACAATGGGTGAAAACTAGGCTACATAACAGATGAATATACATATAATAAGAAACTCATAATAGTGAACCTTTGATATGCTCCCATTCCAATCCATTGGACGTGCTGTGAAAAAGCATATATATATATATGTATGTGCGTGTTATTTTTGCTGCTTTTTTCTATGCTATTCCAATCTTAGAAAAACTTTCTTTTGTATTAGTAAATCCCCCCATTAAAAGTTTATGTATAGCAAAATACAATTGTAATGTACTTTTATTATTTATTTCACACAATTTTCCTTTAATTTTAAAATTATGTTTGTTTTACTACCCCTATAGATTTTGGAGTGCATGACTCAGAACTTCACTCTCCAACTGTCCAAGGTCTTGCAGGATTGTCAGGGGTTAAGAGGTCTGCGAGTTGACCCTCTTACAGCTTCCCCAGTCAGACGAAATGCCTGATTTCCAGGGATTACCCGGGCTCCATTCACATCATGTTGTGACTTCAGGGAAGGTTGGGAGGAATGTCTTGATCAGAGCAAGAGCTCTTTTAAATCTGTTCCTAAATGGCTACAGTAAAGAGATACGATAAACAATATTCAAGAAGTTTTCAAGGGGTATATGCCTAGACTGCAAAGCAATGCACATGGTGCTAACAAATGACAACTTTTTAACACGTTAATTTTGTGTGTGCTGATCTTTTACTGTACAGTCTCACTGATAAATGTTATATTTAGAAATATTTGTTACCGGTTTCACAGGCTTTTCTACAGGATTTCCACAGACTTCACAGAAGCAGAACATACTCAGTCAACATGAAAAAAAAATCAATATTTTTTTAAACATCTTCATTGCAATCATAAATGAACAATCTAATGGCCTCTAGTTATCAAAGTCTGGCGGACCTGATCTGACAGTGCGAATCAGGTCCGCCAGACTTCCTGAATACGGCGAGCAATACGCTCGCCGTATTCAGCATTGCACCAGCAGCTCACAAGAGCTGCTGGTGCAACGCCGCCCCCTGCTGACTCGCGGCCAATGGGCCGCCAGCAGGGGGGTGTCAATCAACCCGATCGTACTAGATCGGGTTGTATTGTGGCGATGTCTGTCCACCTGCTCAGAGCAGGTTATGGAGCAGCAGTCTTTGTGACCGCTGCTCCATAACTGCTGTTTCTGGCGAGCCTGCAGGCTCGCCAGAAACACGGGGCATCAAGCTCCATACGGAGCTTTATACATATGCCCCAATGTCTGTATTTAAGTTATGTTCATTTATCAGCTATTTTTCTTTTTTTTAAAACCAGAAAACAAGTTTTCTAATGTAAGCATGTACAAAACATTGAGACATAAAGCTGCAATAAAAACGTTACACTACTGTAACTGTGTTTAACCCCCTCAAAAAGTTAAAAAGGGACATTAATGTATTAAATCTAATAGAGTTAATTTAAAATGTACTATATATATATTTGTTTGTTTGTTTGTTTGTTTGGAGGGGGGTAGTGCTGAGAAGAAAAGCCCCACCCCCCCTCAACTTTTCTTCCCAGCAAAGAAAAAAAATTGTTTTGTACATTCTCACATTGGTAAATGTAGAAAATGTGAAAATGTAGTACATTTTAAATGAACCTTTTGCTTTCTAGCCAGTGAGTTTCTGTCATACAGACTAGTTACTGGGGTTTCTATGTAGGGATGGGTGAATGTGTCTAAAGTACAATTCGTTCAGTCAAATTAATAGTCTTCTGGACATTAGTTTTGGACAAACGAATGTCAATAAGAATGAAAATCCCTTAAAATTCATTTAATAAACGCCTTCTTCCAATTTTAAATGTAACTTTCATTTTCTATCGTTCATTATTAGATTGAATATATCCACATTCGACATTTTGAATGTAACAAATACTATTGGGAAGGTCAATTGTTCATGTGGAAGGGAATTTAGTAAAATGATCCATAATATATACAAATATATTGATTCAAATTTTTCTTTTTTGAATATTGCATAATTTAAATATTACATTTAATGAGAGCATTAGAAATACTATTACAAATATATTGATTCAAATTTTTTTAATTCAAATATTGCATCATTTGAATATTACATTTAAAGGTAGACATATTATTACTTCAAATACAAGTTAAAATGTTGTACAAACATTCGAAATTCAAAATGAACAAATGATTATGTTAAATTTTGTTTTATTTTTTGAATTTTGTTAAATATTTGCCCATCCCTATTTCTATGGGGCTGGTTAGTCTGAGGAAGTGAGTGAACATTTCTTCTTCCTCACACTGTCCTTTCACTCTGAGCTACACCCTAAACTACCAAGCTCCACCCATAAAACACCCACAATTCTGTCTCCACGTGCCCTGATTCTGCTCACTGAAACTCCACCCATGCTCCTTCCCTGAATTAGTCCTTTGCTTCCTGACTCCTGCAAAGAACTGTGCAGGCTAAGGGCTCAATACTGAAAATATTTTGGGCTCGGAGTGAAATTAATGTGCAAACTTCTCCAAGAATAGGGTCGGAACCTGAAAGTTCTAGAGAAACAAGAGTTGCTGCCCATAGACATTTATGAAGCTCTATGGAATGCAGACTCTCACAGGGGAGTGAGGTTCAAAACACCTGGAACTGATATAAATTTGCAGTCTGAAGTAAAAGTGTGCATGGGAGAAAATTTGGTTCGACCGAGCCTTTCGGACCAAATATTTACAAAATGTAGTATTCCGATTATTCGGCTGCCGTCCTTTAGTGCAGGCCCTGGGATCTGCCACACTAAGCCTCGTTTTAGAGCGCTCCAGGGCTCTGTGAAGAAGCGTAAGGTAATTTAAAGGAAACTAATGAATACTAATGAATTTTGTCAGTATTTATTTGTTTTCTTTAAATTTCTTGGTGCATTTATTCGGATATTCATCTCAATAATATGAAACAAATATCTATATATCAAACGGAAATGTTTTCACTACAGTTTATATTGCATTTGCTTGTAGTTTAGTTTACAATACTTTATTGTCAGTTAAACAAATGTATTGTCAATTCTGAGCAAACTTTATCAGCATACAACTGGCAAGATAAATCAGTGGCATGTGAGAGAACTCCAGACACATTAACACCTTCACTACTGGGACCTTCAGAGAAAAACTTGCCCAAAAAATATTTTTTGCTATTTACCTGTCAAAACTATATATATATTTTAAGTAGACAACCCAAGGTATTGATCTAGACCCATTTTGGTATATTTCATGCCACTATTTCACCTCTAAATGTAATCACATAAAAAAACAATTTACAATTTACTTTTTCACAAACTTTGTGTTTCTCACTGAAATAATTTAGTTACCGCTTGTGCAATCATCTCATAAATTATTGTAAAAGCTTCTCTGGGTTCCCCTTTGCTCAGAAATAGCAGACATATATGGCTTTGGCATTGCTTTTTGGTAATTAGAAGGCCGCTAATTGAGACTGCACACCACACTTCTATCATTCCAAGCAGTGAAGGGGTTAATCAGGTAGCTTGTAAGGTTAATTTTAGCTTTAGTGTAGAGATTACCCTCCCACCTGACACTTCCCACCCCTGATCCCTCTCAAACAGCTCTCTTCCCTCTCTCACCCCCCACTGGTCACCCCCATCTTAGGTACTGGCAGACAGTCTGTCAGTATGAAGATTTTAGGCATTTTTTTGTTATTAAATATTTTTATATTTGCTGCAGTGTGGGATCCCCTTTACCCTCCAACCTCCCTGATCCCTCCTAAACAGCCTTCTAACCCTCCCCCCTCTAACTATTGTCCACATGTTAATTATTGCCAGTTGTCTGCCGAGAACTATAAAATGCTTTTTTTAAAATTTATTTATTTTTAATTTTTTTCTGTAATGTAGTATTGTAGGGCCCTCCCACTTCTTATTATTTGTTTCCCCTTAAAGGACCATTAAATACAGTAGGAGGTCATAATCAAAATGTGCATAATCAAAAGACAATGCAATATCACTTAGGGGCATATCTATCAAGCTCTGTATGGAGCTTAAAGCCCCGTGTTTTCCAGACGAGCCTTCAGGCGAGCTAGAAACACCAGTTATGAAGCAGCGGTCTTAAGACCGCTGCTCCATAACCTGCCCGCCTGCTTTGAGGAGGCAGACAGAGATCGCCGCAATTCAACCCAATCAAATACGATCAGGTTGATTGACACCCCCTTCTAGCAGGGGGCGCCGTTACACCAGCAGTTCACAAGAGCTGCTGGTGCAATGCTGAATGCGGAGAGTGTATTGCTCTCCGCATTCATCGAGGTCTGTCGGACATGATCCGCAATGTCGGATCATGTCCGACAGGCCTTTCATAAATAGGCCCCTTACTCTGAATTTGAAATGAGCAATATTTTTTCCTGACAGTTTTCCTTAATTTGCCAATCCCTGTATCATGTGACAGCCACCAGCCAACCACAGACTCATATACATTTACGTTGTGAGCTCTTGCGCATGCTCAGTATGAGCTGGTGCCTCAGCAAGATTGCATGTAAAAGGACTGAGCACAATTTAATAATGGAAGTAAATTGTAAAATCTCTTCCATGCTATGGGGCCGATTTATCATCGGTCTGTCCGACATAATCTGCTCAGCGGATCATGTTCGACAGACATCAATGAATGCCAACAGCATTGGGCAATGCCGCCCCCTGCAGATTCGCAGCCATTCGTCCACTTGCAGGGAGTGTCAATCAACCAGTTTGTATTTGATCGGGTTGATTGCTGTCCGCCTCTCAGAGCAGACGGACCAGTTAAGGAGCATCGGTCTTAAGACTGCTGCTTCTTAACTCCTGTGTCCGGCAAACCTGAAGGTTTGCGTGGAAAGTGAGTTGACCACATTCTGTGCATAGTAAATCGGCCCCTATATCTTAATCATGAAAGTTTTATTGTGACTTTAGTGTACCTTAAAACTAAAGCTGCCCACGTGGAAAACTATAATAAGCAACTTGAAAAGTTTATTTTTGCATGCTCTATCTGAATCATGAAAGTGTTGCCTTTTGCTTCCTTTTAATTATTTTATTACAGTTAAAAGATATTTTTATACATGTACGTTGCTTTTGAACATATGAAAGAATTTATTGTTTGTTAGTAAAACAAACTCTTAATACGGATTTGCCACCGACTATTTAATCATTAAAGGGACAGTATACTATAAAATTGTTTTTCCCTTAATGTGTTTCCAATTACTTTTTTTACCTGCTGCAGAGTATAAAATGTATTTTATGTTTTAAGGCTTATTTGTGTATATGAATTAGCTGATTTTGTGTTTTGAAGTCACAAACTAATAAGATGAGTTGAGCTTGTAGGTATAATCAGATTTCATTACTTTATCACATTGTGTACATATACCTGCTTCTTTATCTTATATCCCTTATATAAACCAATCACCAATACTTGTAGAGAACAATGGAAAATTAACATTTTATTACCTTATCTCTTCTATAATCCCCTGGGAGTGTAATTTCTTCTACTGGCTGTGTTAATACAGCTGGGCCTCATGGCCAAAAACTTTCAGGATGGGTGGGGACACCACAAGCTAAATAAATGGAAATGCTTGTAAACCATTTGATACACTCCAGCAGGTAAAGTGGAGCGTTGGGAACAAATTAAAGGGGAGAACATTTTTTAGTAAACTGTCCCTTTAACTGAACCAGACTTATTTATCAAGGTGCAATAAAAGGAGATTTAGGTCATGTTATTTATTTGATATTAGGATATTATTGCCCTGTGAACAGAAACATACTCTATATCCTTTTTTGATAAAACAAAATGATTTCCTTTTGTTTTCATTTCTTGTTCCAAAGCCAAATGTAACAGACAGATACAACTGAGATAGAGGGAGTCCAATCTATTACCAACAACCCATATCTGTCTTTTGCAGAAACACAAGGCATGCTATTATAATACTATTTGATTAGACTTAATTGATTCTCAGAAGCAAATGCACCACAGAAATACAGAACTAACACAATTAAAAGGGGAAATGGATACACTATAAGTAATGCAGCTTAGCACTTCAGAACTTTAGTTCAAGTTACTGAATTTGATAAGAGCTGGCTACTAACTTCAGACATCAGAAAAAAAAAGTATTTACTGTAGGCTAAAATACATTTCTTCAGGAAAGTGCAGTGTTTTCAAAAGCGCTTTTATTTTGTAACTCAGAGTTAAAGGGATATTGTACGCAGACAAGCAGCAGATAAGAGTTCTTTGTATTTAAAGGGACATTGTACTCTAAAATGTTCCCAACTGTCCATTGGGTTGTATTTAAAGGGGCAATGTACTATAAAATGTGTTTCCCCTTAATGTATTCCAAATTACCTAAAGCATTAAATGTATGGGGACATATTCCTTTATGCTTATTTTTGTGTTTGAAATAGCTGGTTTAGCTCATTCAAACCATAAACTGTAGTTCTCTGGGATATTCCCTGTGAGAGTTTAGGTGAGTGGAACTCAAATGCAGGTATAGATAAACAAGAAACAAAAAGTCAGTTAAAGGTTTTAATAATACAAAAGAAACTGAAACTTAGAATTGACCTAAGGTCAGGTTGTACCAGTATATCAGTCTAGCAACAATGTACCAAAGAATAAACAAGAACAGAGTCCAATAACAGGCAATTGGTCGGGTACTGTGAGATCAGTCCAGCAACTAGGTACTAAGGGGTAAACAAGAGTAGAGTCCAAGGACAGGCTACATGTTTTTGTCACACTCCGTTGTACAACCGCTCAGGAGACAGACCCTCGGGACAGTGGTAGGGAAATGGAGACACCAACCCCTGACGTGGGGAACAGTATCCTTGACGTGGATAGTTGAGATTCTGTGATTCATAGTTGCTAGGAGTTATTGCAGGGTTTATGAAGATTAAAACATATCTATGCAACATATTCAGGCTTCAAAGGAAACATAGAGGCCCATTTATCAAGCTCCGTATGGAGCTTTTTTGCCCATGTTTCTGGTGAGTCTTCAGGCTCGCCAGAAACAGCAGTTATGAAGCAGCGGTCTGAAGACCGCTGCTCCATAACCCTGTCTGCCTGCTCTGAGCAGGCGGACAGAGATCGCCACAGTTCAACCCGATCGAGTACGATCGGGCTGATTGACACCTCCCTGCTAGCAGCTCATAGGCCGCGAGTCTGCAGGGGGCGGCATTGCACTAGCAGCTCTTGTGAGCTGCTGGTGCAATGTAGAATAAGGAGAGCGTATTCCTCTCCGCCATTAGCGAGGTCTTGCGGACTTGACCCGCACTGTCGCATCAGGTCCGCAAGACTGTTGTTAAATAGGCCTTATAGTATTGATCTTCAGAGAGCATGACTGTAACCTTGACATACACAACTAAAGATCCAGAGAGTACAATAAGAATGATAAGAGACAGAATTCACAAAAAGCAAACTGGAAAATGTGTTGCAGGATTCAGAATGTATGATATACTGTACTGTAGCTTTATTAAGTAAATTGGTAATGCAGGGTTCATAATACACAATATAAGTTAGAGTAGATGCCAGAGTAATATAAGCAGTGTAGCTCTGGTGAGAGATAAGTTGCAAGTTAGAGTATCAAATACTGTTGTGGCAATAATTGGAGAATCACAAGAGAGTGGTTTGGTTAACTGAAACACATACATGCAGAGTTCTGAGTTTATATAGTTGCAGCAGAATATTATTGAGCAATCACAACTTGTAACAGTGAATAGTTGTAAACTTCAGAGTATGATTCAGTTGTAGCAATCAGAGAAAGATCACAGTAAAATACAAACTTCTCATTTAGATTCAGTTCAGAGTTTTCAAAATATTAGTGTCCAGGAAACAAAGCAGGTACTGTATTGTTACTTGTTAGTAGAAATCGGGCTTTAGTAAACAGGTAAGGCTGTAACCTTGAATATCTCTATAAAAGTCTTGCTAGAAACAAACACAGAGATCTGTGTATCTGTATCTGAACAAACCAGTGCAATGAACAATAGACATGAGCATAGCTAAATAGAGGCTGAGAGAATTAGGTGCATGAATAATTAATTAGGCAGGTAAGTTCCAGCATTAGAATCTATGCAGACTACACCCTTGACAGCTGGATTGACAGAAGCAGAGAAGGCAGTCTTAAAGGGACAGTGATAGCAGGTAGGCATATATGTCCTGTACCATGAGATCAGTCCAGCAATCAGGTACCAAGGGGAAAAGCAGGAGCAAGTCCAGTAGGTAGGCCGGTACAGTATACCAAGTAAACACAGCTGGCACAGCAGGTTTCACGTAAGCTGCCATCAGTGATGTGCGGTGATGTCAGAGGCTGGTGAGGCAGTGGCTATGATACGCCTTCATTCTTTAGATATCCTTTGTTGAAGAAATAGAAATGCACATGGGTGAGTCAATCACATGAGGTATCTATGTGCAGCCACCAATCAGCAGCTACTGAGCATATTTAGATATGATTTCAACAAAGGATATCAAAAGAATGAAGACAATTAGATAATAGATGTAAAATGGAAAGTTATTTAAAATTGCATGCTCTTTCTAAATCATGAAAGAAAACATATGGGTTTCATGTCCCTTTAAATGGTGTCTTGGAAAACTGGTCAACTTAGTAAACATCTGATTTTAGTCTAAAGGATTGTAACAGAAACTCTTGCCAGATAACAAAATGCTTTCTCTGATTATGAGATCTAGAAATGCAGGCCCATTAAAATATATGTTTAAAACATACTTTTTACTTTAATGCTGCAAATTATGCTTATAGAATCCTTCATTATTCAGTAAATATAAAAATGTCTTGATCCAGTGGCGGCTGGTGAAATTTAAAGATGGTGGGGCGCTTGACCCCACCCCTTTAAATAAAGCCACACCATCAGATGTCACTACCAATTCATTAATTAAATAAATAAAAGGTAGACAGAAACACAGAAAAGCACTCAGGGGGAGAGGGACGGGGGAGAGGGAGAGAGAGAGACACAGAGGGTTAGAGAGAAAGAGAGAGAGAGACACAATCACACACAGGGGGTTAGAGAGAGAGAGAGAGTTAGAGAGACACAATCACACACAGATGGTTAGAGAGAGAGAGAAAGAGAGACACAATCACACAGAGGGTTAGAGAGTGAGAGAAAGAGAGAGAGACACAATCACACACAGAGGGTTAGAGAGAGAGAAAGAGAGACACAATCACACACAGAGGGTTAGAGAGAGAAAGAGAGAGACACAATCACACACAGAGGGTTAGAGAGAGAGAGAGAGACAATCACTCACAGAGGGTTAGAGAGAGAGAAAGAGAGAGAGACACAATCACACACAGAGGGTTAGAGAGAGAGAGAGAGAGAGACACAATCACACACAGAGGGTTATAGAGAAAGAAAGAGAGAGAGACACAATCACACACAGAGGTTTGAGAAAGAGAGAGACAATCACACACAGAGGGTTAGAGAGAGAGAAAGAGAGACACAATCACACACAGAGGGTTAGAGAGAGAGAGAGACAATCACACATAGAGGGTTAGAGAGAGAGAGAGACACAATCATACACAGAGGGTTAGAGAGAGAGAGAAAGAGAGAGAGACAATCACACACAGAGGGTTAGAAAGAGAGAAAGAGAAAGAGAGAGAGAATCACACACAGAGGGTTAGAGAGAGAGAGAAAGAGAGAGAGAGACACAATCACACACAGAGGGTTAGAGAGAGAGAGAGAGAGAGAGACACAATCACACACAGAGGGTTAGAGAGAGAGAGAATCATACACCAAGTGTTAGAGAGAAAGAGATACAATCACACATGAGGGTTAGAGAGAGAGAGACACAATCAAACACAGAGGGTTAGAGAGAGAGAAAGAGAGACACAATCACACACAGAGGGTTAGAGAGAGAGAAAGAGAGAGATAGACACAATCACACACAGAGGGTTAGAGAAAGAATGAGAGACACAATCACACACAGAGGGTTAGAGAGACACATAAGGGATGAGAGAGTCAGAGGGGGAGGAAGAGAGACAGAGAGAGAAAGAGACCATGGTGGAGAACAACACATAAGGAGAGAGATGGATAGATAGAGAGAGAGAGAAAGACAGAGACACACACACACAAGGGGGGGGAGGGACCACTGCATTTTTAAGTAATATATATATATATTTTTTTATAACAAATTTTCGTTTATTGCAGTAAAAATTCAATAACAAAGATGTTCAAATCGAACGTATACAATCTTACAAGGCATGACATATTATACATCTTATGTAAATACCGAACCAAATCATGTCTATGCCTTAAATAATAACATTATACTAACATATAATGGGTAATTTATACCCTAACTCTGTAAAGGGTCAAAATTCCGAACAATACCTGACATACATAAGAAAAAAACAAAAAAAACAAACAAAAAAAAAACACCCCGACCCTCCTCCACCGACCCGATCGCCCAAACCCACACCAGCCCACCAACACACACTCTTAGTCATCTACCCAACTTATGGGGAAGTGGCCAGCATATATATTTGTCACTATAAACTCAGATTCCCGAAATGGTTTTATCACCTTTCTTTGGCATGCCATAGGTAGGGATTTAACAAATATTTCCCACTTCTTAAAAAAGATGGGTAAATGATCTTCATGCGGGTAAGGAATATTAAATTGTTCAGTAGTAAACTGATTCAATAAAGCTTTTTTGAAGTGGGATATCTGAGGTGCATCTCGTGCCTTCCATAATTTAAGGATAAGTATACGTCCTGTTAATATAATTGTGTTGATAAGATTGTAGTTTTTGGTTATACCTTGATAATTTACCAAGAAAAAGATCTCTATAGGCTTTAGTTGATGGTCCAGCTGTAAAATTGTGTTCATCCAGTAAGTTATCTTTTTCCAATATTGGATAATTTTGGGACATGCCCACAAACAATGAAATATATCCGCCCTTATTGCAGAACATCTAGAGCAGAGAATACTTGTCTTGTACCACTTAGATAACAGGTCCGGTGTAAGATACCTCTGTAGACCTACTTTCATTTGCGACTCTCTCCATATAGTTGGGACCCAACTTTGTTGTGCTATCTTGAAACTGTTAGTAATAATCTGCTCGTCTATATCTGAAAAATAGCGGGACCATTTTACTGTTATGTCACTGACTTGAATATTGGAAGACTTTTGAGTTATCAGTAAATATAATGGAGAAATTGAATATACCCCAGATGCATATAAGTTTAACCTCGCTTGAATGTCTCCTAAAGACCAAATATTTCCAAAATTACTAAGTAGTTCTTGCAGATAATGCCTTACTTGCAAGTAAGCATAAAACTCATGAGCCCCCAAATCAAAATTCTGCACTAATTCTGCAAACGTTACTGGTAGACCTGCATTACCCAAGATCTGTCTCAAAAATTTCAGACCCTTTCTCTCCCATTCCTTAAAGATCCGGTTGGACAAACCAGGTATAAAATTAGGATTACCACAGATAGATAGATAGTTTGAAACATGTGCAGGACACTCTAAAATATTACACAATTTCTGCCATGCCACTATGATATTCTTAAACATAAATGAATAGAAGATGTTAGAGGGTAGCATAGTCAATGGGCAATGGAGTAACGCCTTCAGATAGAAGGGAGCAACCATCTCTGATTCCCAAGTGAAAGAGGAAATTTGCTCTTTTTCGGTTAACCAATCTATCGCAAATCTAGAAATACAAGCTAAATTATAGGCCTGGATGTTAGGGAGGGCGAGACCCGCTGCCAGCTTATTATTCATAAGTCGATGGCATGCAATTCTTGGTTTAGAGTCTTTCCATAGAAATCGCGCACATGCTTTGTTGTACTTGGCAATATCTTTTTTTATGAAGAAATAACGGGATATTCTGTAAAATATATAGAAATTTAGGAAAAACAATTGGTTTAATCAGCATTACTCTTGCCGAAAGAGATATAGGCAGCCCAGACCACTCCCCGAGCTTTTTACAACATTGTTCCAGGCAATCCACATAATTTGCATTATACCAATCCGCCGGATTACATGACAGTCTCAAACCTAAGTATGAAATTTGTGAGACTTCCATAAACGGATGCTCTATGGTAGGTATGGATTCTTTTTGCAACCACATGAGTTCAGATTTTGTAGTGTTTATCTTGTATCCTGAAATCTCCCCGAAATCAAGGATAATACCTTGCAAGATTGGTAGTGCTATCTTGAGATTAGATAAAAATAAAAGTAAATCATCTGCATAAAGAAGCAGAACATGTTTCTCCCCTGCCAGTGAAATACCATCTAACTCCTGCCACAATAATATAGCCAAAGGTTCTAAACTAATATTGAACAAAAGAGGGGAAAGTGGACATCCCTGCCTAGTACCTCTGTGCATGGTCAGTCGTTGAGATGCAACATTGTTAATAATCAATGCGGAAGTCGGGGCACTATAAATTAGCCTGATATAATCATTAAACTGTCCTGACAAACCAAATTGATCAAGGGAAAAGAACAAATGGTCCCAGCTAACCCGGTCGAATGCCTTCTCTGCATCTACTGTTAAAATCGCTTTATCTGTGTTCTTATAATGATTGGGGAGCGCCAACCTATTCCAATAGGACTCAATAAGTATTAACAGTTTCCGCATGTTTCTGACCGGGTTCCGTCCTGGCATAAAACCAGATTGGTCCCCATGTATTATGCTACCAATACATGGTTTTAAACGGTTAGCAAGAATGGCGGCCAAAATCTTATAGTCCGTGTTGAGGACTGATATAGGTCTATAAGAATTAGGTAACTCGGGGTCCTTACCCTTTTTCAAGATTAATTAAATGTTCGCGGCGGCAAAATACTGAGAACAACTAGAGTTCTCAGAGAAATAATAATTGAATAGCTTTTCCAATACCGGTACCACCTGTGGTTCTAATATCCTATAAAATTCAATGGGAAATGAGTCTGGCCCTGCTGCCTTATTTGGTTTAGCGTGTTTAATTGCAGCCATTATCTCTCCTTCCGAGATAGGCACATTTAAGGAATTCCTCATTTCCTCTGATAATTTTGGGACCTTTATCCTCTGCCAAAATTCTCTTTTTTTATTAAATTAGGGGGCTCTGATTTATATACATCTTGGAAGTATTCAACAAAAACCCTTTCAATGTCGGGGTGCTTCGAGTAGCGAGAAGCACCTTGTTTGATAGTGGGGATAGCTTGCCTTGGGGAGGCTTTAACCAACCTGGCTAAAAACTTTGCCGATCTACCTTTGTGACCTCCGTATATGGCTTTCGATCTAATGTCTTCCTGAACACTATTTTGTTTTATATGAATATCACGCACTGTTTTAGTATTTACATATACCTCCCAACGGTGTTTGGTGGAGTTATTAATATATGCTCTGTATGCGTTCTTGAATTGATTAGTCAATTGCATACCAACCTGAGTGTACTTCTTTTTCAGGGAGAAAATGTAAGATTTTATCTCCCCACGCAAGACCAGAATACCTCAATCTTATCTAAGTAGTTTCTGTTATTTCTAGAATAATCTGCCCACCTCAAACGTAGCCAATTTTGAAAACTCGTATTATTAATTAAAAATTTGGGAAAAAAAGGAAGCGATTACCGCCTATATTTCTTACTACCATATTGCATGTCAATGAAATGACAGCGTGGTCCGAGATTACAATGTCTTCAATTTGCGAAGTCCAGTTCCAACTAAGGAGAGAGTCTGAAATGAGAAAGTAGTCAATCCTGGACAGCATCTGCTGGGCATGTGACATACATGTAAATGTGCGACTATCTGGGTTCTGTGAACGCCAAATATCGACTAGCCCTAATTGTGCACACAACTTATGGAAGATACGAACCTTCCTACATCTCGCCTTCAATTACTTTTTTTTCAGATTATCTAATGTGGTATCCGCGAATAAATTGAGGTCCCCAGCAATAATTAGATTACGTCCTATAAATTTATGTAGTTTAAGTGTTAATCCAGACCAAAAATTATGATCTATTTGATTCGGACCATAAATATTACATAATACATAGTGTATCTTATTAATCAATTTTCAATATTAAGAACCTCCCATCAGGATCTACTTCCACATTGTCCAAATGATACTCCAAATTTTTGTTCAATAATATGGCCACCCCTCTTTTTCTAGAAGAGGATGGAGCTGCGACGACCTCCCCTACCCATTTAGATTTAAGTTTAGGGAACTCTTGAGGTTTAAGATGTAATTCTTGGAGCAAGACAATATCGGGCTTAAATCTTCCCAAGTGTTTAATTATGGATTTACGTTTGATTGGGGAGGTTATGCCTCCCACATTCCAAGATAATAAATTTAATTTACTTCCCATCAAATTTTAAGTGTATGTTGTAAAGATGGACGATGTGCGTGATTGGACGACAGGGCAGGGGCGGAGGAAAGAGGGGAAAAAAAAAAAAAGGCACAATATCTTGTAATAATTCATCTGCATAGCAATCCCAAAAAAAACAATAACAATAATGCAATGTTTCTTACTTAATACTTTATGGGACCCCCTCCTCTCTGCAGAAAGTCGCTGCTTCCACAACATTATTTAATGTAAGGTATTTACCGTCTCTCAAAACTACCAATCTCGCAGGATAAATCAGTTTAATATCATAATTCCCCTTCTGTAATCTGCCAAAAAAAAAGACATGTCTCTTCTCTTAGCCAGGGTTTCTGCTGAGAAATCCTGAAAGACAAGCAGTCTATGAGAGCCGAATACCAAAGGATTACATTTTCGATAGTATTTTAAATATAGCATCTTATCCTGAAAATTGAGGAATTTAAATATCACCGGTCTGGGTCTATTACCTTCATTAGATTCTCTACGCGGCCCTATCCTGTGAGCCCTCTCTATCTGAAAGGGGACGGCAGGAGCTGGAATCTGCAAAGCCTGAGGTAGCGTTATAGAGACAAAGGCCATCAGGTCTTGAAACTCTTCAGAGGTCCTCAAGGTCTTCAATCTTAGCTTGCAAAGATGCAATAATTTTTCTATGAGATTCTGTAATGGGCTCCTGTATGTTAAATCTATCTTCTAAATCCGAAATCCTATTTTCGGCTTCTTCAAGTCTTGTAGAAAATTGTCTGACTTCTGCAGTAAGATTTGAAATTTCGGTTCTAATTTCTGATTTAACTGACTCAAATTGGGGAGTTAAAATTTTTGCCACCTCAATTGCAAACTCTGCCATATTATCACCCATTATGGACGGCGAGGTTTTGTCTGCGGGGGTATCAATGCAAGAGTCCAGCGTCCTGCCCCCCCCTCTTGTCCTTAGATTTGGGCGGCATAGTAGAGGGGGATCCCTTTTGGTGCATAAATCTATCCATATACTACTGACTGGAATTGCCAAATAAATGTAAACAAAGAACTGAGAGAAAAAAAAGAAAAAAAAAAAAAAAAGAAAAGAAGGTTCTGTCCAAAGGCTTTACCTAACCTGTGACTATTAGTGCCCCTAACCAATGACCTTATATAATTTTTCATTTAATATGATACGTGCAAAAAAATTTAAGGACTCACGTTCTCCTATCAGTAATCGGCTACCTTACCCACTCTATATAGGTTGAACTTATCTTATATGCTTTAAAAAACACCTGTATCTATATACCCACTAACCTATAACCTAAAATGAATAAATAATAAATGTGTTTCTAGAAAAGGAAATGAAACTCCCACTAGTCAGCTTCTCTTAATGCGTGTTCATGCCGGGATGTGTCTGTAGACCTAATACTGGGCAAATTGTGTCAAAAAAAAAAACAGCAAAAAAAAAAAAAGACAAACCCAAAGCTATATTATATCTATCTAAACTCCACATATACTACCTTATTACTCCGTGATAATATATATCCCTGTCTTAGCGGGAACCTCTAAATTCTGTGCGAGTGTTTAATATATGTATATCTTTACAATTAACCCAAATATCCTAAAGCGCATATCCAATCGTGTTTTATGAAAGTTGTGAACTTGTCTATAATAATGATAGTGCAGATCCTCTCTATAGAGATATTGTGCTATCTATTTTCAGGGGCCTCAGTTTGAAACCAGCGCTATTTTCAATTAATGAAAAAAATAATTTATAATTAAATTACCTTATATAGTCTTTGGAACAGTTACTATATTATAATTCAAGTATTTTGATGTATAAGACTTAACTAAACAGATAGGGTACTCTGGAATATGACACAATTCAAAATTAAATCGTTTAAAACTTAAAGGCGACCTGCAGAGATATTATTATCAATTTTTCACATTTCAGTAAAGCTAAAGACTGCCGTCTAAACCCCAAATGCAAGTAAAGAAAGTTTTATCTTGTATAGAAACAGTATTATCTGCCTTCAAAACCTTCCTTCTGACCACAGCAATACTGTCTGATGTAAAAGGGAAAAAAGCAACAAGCAAAAGCTGACAATAGATTACCTTATATTATCTTTGCTATCGATGCTATTATGTAACTAGATAATCTAGCATATAGAACTAATATCCTTATTGAATAAGCTAAAAAGGATATTCTGTAATGTGCCTAAACTAGCATGTAACCTAATAAAACAAATAATAAACTAATCACAATTTTAACAAGGATAACTGCTTCCTTTTAAAACAAATTTTGTTCTGATATAACATAAAAGTCCATGTGGATTTCCACTGCTCCACTGTATATCTCGTATTTTCTCAGCACCACTAAATTTATGTAAGGTCAGAGATGCTATATTGTCCAGTGACCCAGTCCAGACAGGATGTAACCCCAGCAAGATAAATGACAGAAGTTCTGAGTACCGTCAAAGTCTTAACATATCATGCAGTCTGAACTATAACCCAGTGTATTTTTCTGATATACTTCTGGGTGTTATAGTCATGCTTATACAGCTCACCAGGTTAGTGCATGTTACAGTCTATCCACTCCACTTTTATATAGACTCTTCCTGACACAGCTTTACTCTTGTACTGACCGTCTCCCAGTATGTTTGCCGGCGTGTGTACAAGGTCAAACCCCAGCGATTTTCACATACCTGGCTGTGTTAAAGGAGGGGAGATAGCGCTCAACCGGACCCTCAATCGATGGACTCCAATCCCACCACTACGGGACACACCGCTACACCAGGGAGCAGTGCGGGGTACTCTGGGACCGGTGTTCACTATGCTCCGGAAGTGTGTTGCAAACAAACCCACAAGGAAAAAACCTCCGACCTCACTGATGATCTGTCAGTCCGCGCGGCCTCTACCGAACTTCACGCTCCAGCGTTACTGCACAAGAGGCCGCGATATGTGTGAGTAGGTAAGTTGGCACGTTTTGCCCCTCCAGGTTCTCCCCTGTAACTGACAGGCGGATCCGACGTAGAGAGGCGCTGCACACCCCTCTGTACTCCTCCACCTCAAATCGACCAGAAGCACTGGAAACAGCAGGCAGGCACCGAGAGCGGACAAGCGAGCCCCCCACCAAGGGTAAGTAACGCCAGACCGAGTCTGTTTATAAAGTTCGCCAGGGACCAAGCCCTGTATATCTGACCTCCGCTCCCTTCAGATAGTGGTACCTGAGAGCAATCCTGTCTGTACGGATTAAATCCAATGTACTTGATTCAACTTGTAAGTGACACAGACCGCCATAACTGTTTCTCAAACTGTGAGTAGTAGCCAAGTGTTATATGTCCAGGTATCTGTTTTCTTTAACAGTGTGCTTCAGCCAACAAGCACCCCCTCAGGCTGCTTTCAGGGACTTCTGTTGCGGGATCACAAGATCCAAAATCCGGGCCGGGTATATACTTTCCACAGCCAAGGAAAAATCTGCAAACCGCTGGTAGATGATTCTCTCCAAGCAAGACGACTTGGAGCGGGAGCTAACACCTGTGCTACCTGTGTGCTCCGCCTCCAGCAGGAAGTCCACTACCCTTTAAGTAATATTTTAAGTGACTATTAAATGCTAATAGTCTACAATCTATTTTAAATATCTGAAACAGAACAGCGCATATGAATGGGAGCATTAATAAATTATTATTTGTTGTCTACATCAGGGTTGTCCAACATACACCTAAGGAATCACTGGATTAAATTAAATACTATAGCTACAGGAGCCATGGAGAATATTTGCTACAACTCATTCTAAATGGCTTGGTTTCATTTTACATTACCAAGCTGTTGTTCTAGCTTACTCTTGTCAAATAACAACTCAGCCATATAAACAGCAGAGCTACAGAGAGTTCAGAAAGTGAGACTATAAATTAGTGTGCAGTACAGAGGCAAGCTGCTGGGTGTAAACTTTGAGTAAACAAAATACAAAAATGATCCTTAAACTGCTGAAAAAGAGTAAAACAAGAAAAATCACTAAACCACATTCATTAAATTATAATTGTAACTAACAGAATCCCTTTAAGTAAAATCTAAGGCTGCAGAACTTACTTCAATTAAATGTGGCTAAAACACTGCTCACAGCAAGTCTGCATCTCTTCCTGCTCTGTAGTCTGTAAGGAAGTGACAGTGGAACATTCCACTGCACTTGGAGGGGAAGAACAGAACTCTATTTTATATTGAATAAAAGCTTACTGCTGAACAGGGCAGCAACATAAATGAAAGTATTTTTTTCCGTTTTATTTTGTTTTATATGATTAAACATCCAGCCCCAACCCTAAGTTCCACTTACTAATGCCTCTCACTGGATTGGTTCAGCCCAAATAAGACTGCCTCAAATAAGCACTTATAGGCCATGCAATGATCTTAACTACTTTCATCCAGTAGGTGGTGCAGCATGTTGTGTAATGGTGGGCAGGCCTGCTTGTGCCTGTCCATTGCACAACATGTAGCTGTGAAAAAAAAAAATGCTGGGGGGAAAAAAATTGCAATTTTTTTTTAAAGCCAATAAAAATATATATATTTTTGCCCATATGAGAGGTGAAGCCCTGCCTCACCTGTCTCTAGTGACTGCAGATCACTGGCTGCCACTGGTACAGCAAGTACAGGAGATTCATCAGGCTGTGAAAACCCTGTAGGTACAGTTGGAGAGGCTGTCACAGGATATCAGGTAAGTGCAGCTGGTTCAGCAGGATTCAGGCAAGCTGCCACAGGAGGCTCACAGGAAACCCAGAAGATACAGTTGGTGCACCTGGTAAGGGACACCAGGTTTCACACACTCCACACACACACACACACACACACACAGACACACACATGCACACATATTTCTACACACTGTCTCAAAAGTACAATATGTGCTGCTGCTGGGCACTGGGGTGTATATGTCTCAAAAGTACAATATGTTCTGCTGCTGGGCACTGGGGTGTATATGTCTCAAAAGTACAATATGTGCTGCTGCTGGGCACTGGCTCAGATTTAAGACACACACACCATGACTGCTATATATACTGTATATAAACATTTGCTGTAACATTCCTGTCCAGAGATATTTCTTCTGTGACAGAGGCAGAGCTTATATTTTGTGCTGATTTGAGTCCTGGTGAATGTTCAACCCAGGTAGAGAGGAGTGGGAATATTTACACTTACAGAAAATCTCTGTTACTATTTATTTACTCCCACTTCATAGATACTTGTTTTCTGCAGTATAGTGCAACTCATGTAAAAATATACTGCTGAAAAAGTATTCATGTATTCATGAATTGTGTCAGCAACAGACATTTTTCCACACGTTGCACAACTTCAAGTACTACTACACTGCAGAAAAATGAAGATATTAATTGGCAATAAATAATATGGGACCACCAGATGTCTTATTTATAAATTTCCTGACCTGTAAGTTACTGCTTGATGACCGTCTGAACTAAACACCAGATGTTACAGAGTCACTGTCTCCATACTCTCCATACCTCACAGGCTCGACGGAAAATGTGAAGTCCGGTAAGCTCCGCCCCCCAAAAAATCACAATCTAAAGCAAAGTCCTAACTGGCTGATTTATGACTCATCGTCATCCGATAACTCCCCAACCACCTTTAAGCTGCTCAGACACAGTACAGCACGTGCCACAATACAGCGTGTCATGTATGTTACATCAGACCCACCCAATCTGGAGACAGTCTGGCAACGCTAACAGATGTTATGTCAGAACGGTGTAATTTTTTATTTTATTTATAGGTAGCCTCCTTTAAGCTGTTCTAAGTCTAGCCCCCCTCCCCAGTCCTGGGCACCGGTCTGTATCTGCTGTGCCCTATTAAAAATAGTTGTGTATTATCAATTTAAAAAAAAAAAAGATATTGCTGCTCTAAGTTTGCACCCCCTGATGGGGCGTATTAAGGCGGTTGCCTTTATTGCCTTATGCAAACACTGACCCTGCTGGTACAGCAGGATTCAGGTCAGCTGCCACTGGTACAGCAAGTACAGGAGGTTCAGCAGGTACAGGAATCCCAGCAGATAATATTGGTGAACATGGTATGGGATACCAGGTAAGTGCAGCTGGTACAGTAAAATTCAGGTAAACTGCCACTGGTACAGCAAGTACATGAGATTCAGCAGGCACAGGAAACCCAGCAGGTACAGTTGGTGGGGCTGTCACGGGATACCAGGTAGGTGCAGCAGGATTCAGGTGTTATCAGGAACAAGGTAAGTGCAAGCTTGTTGTAACACAGGATACTGGGAGAGCTAAAAGCAGGTAAGTACAAGGTGAACTACTCAATAACTCAACCCAGATGGGTGGGCTGGGTGGATTTATATAGAGATTTAGGTGGGAGTTCCGGAAATTAAGTATAACCCCTTTAAACTAAGGAAATCAGTGGTCGCTGCCGAAGACAGGCTTCAGGGTTCCAAGTGTATGTGTAAAGAAGAGGGGTGTGCAGCAGACTGTGAAAAGACAGGGTCAAGAGGAAGCTGTGTGAGAGAGTGAGGAAGATAGTGGATATCAGAGAGGTAGGAAGAGAGGTTAAGGAGGAGACTCTGTTTGAGGAGGAAGGGCTAAGTGGATGAACAGGAAGCTAGTGTGTGAGGGTTAGTTGGATTGAGAGGTTGAGTGAGGTGTGAGGGAAAGGTTGCTGAGAAGATGAGTAAGAGGGAGTGAGATGTAAAGAAGCATTTTGTGTGTGGTGGAAAGTGAAAGTGTGAGGAGGAGATTTTGTGTGAGGTGGAAGGAACAGTAGGTGGTTGCATGTGAGAGAGAGGGAGAATGAAAATCAGATCAGAAGCAAAAAATGCATGCTCACCCTTTAACACCACACTAACACATTTATTTAATTGGCATACCCTATACTGTTACAAAAGTTACATCTGGGTGTTTTGTTTT
Source organism: Bombina bombina (assembly GCF_027579735.1). NCBI lineage: Eukaryota > Metazoa > Chordata > Amphibia > Anura > Bombinatoridae > Bombina > Bombina bombina. The sequence continues at coordinate 1,012,090,463 of NC_069504.1, read as the reverse complement.
TAAATATATATTTCTGCACAAAATGTATTTACAGACATACAGTACATATATAATTTTCACTAGTGGAATCATCAATGATGTATATGGAATGTCATTCAAGCAAAGCTACCAAAGTGGGGAGTGGGGCAGTTTTATTTAGGTATTTTCCTGCTTTTAAACATTTAATAGAAAACAAACTTTTGCGTTAATATGTTTTTTTGCCAAGTAATATTATTAACGTGACTGTTCTCTTGGTATCTTATGCTGAAAAGCATACATAGGTAAGCTCAGGAGCAGCAATGCGCTACAGGGATCTGTGAAAAAAAGAAGAAAAATGGACCAAATGTATATTGGCTTTTTATTCTCCTTGTTAGCCTTGAAATGATACTACATGTAGTTGCTTTAGGCCGAGAAGCAGGTGTGCTGCAGCATATATTTATATAGTCAATAATACAAAAAAAAAAAACTACTGGGTAGTAGGTAAGCAGAATATGCTTATGAGCACATAAAATATTGTTTTACTTCATAACGGACGAAAAAAGATTTTCTAAATTTATTAAGTAAAACTTGAATATTATTGTACTTTTCTATCATGGTCAGAGGTGATGCTATCCATTCAGGAAGGGACCCTTAGGTTAGGATATGTAAGTTATGCACAGCGTCCCAGCACAAAGGATAGTACCCAGAACTTGACCAGTAAGGAATGCCCAAGGCGTAGTCTGGAAGGCAAGTCAGCAACAAACAGGGCAATGAAGTACCAAAATACAGTTCAGAAGAATCATCAAAAATCAGGCCATAGGGTCAGAAACCAGATAGGCAGACAAAAGCAGAATCACTAGACAATAGCATAATCAGCATGCAGGCCAAGGGTCAGAGGTCCAGGCATTTAAATCCAAAAGACGGGTCAAAGTTCAGGCAAAGGTCATCAACAAGAGAAAACATTAAGCAGAATTAAGCAAGCACACCCAGGAACATCAATTTCTCTGGGAGAGGGAAGTTTAGATACTTTGGAATATCCGATTCTTATTGCTGGTTTCAATAGGGAGATATTAAACACAGAGGGGCCTATCTATCAAGCTCCGAATGGAGCTTGATGCCCAACAGCAGTTATAAGGCAGCGGTCACAAAGACAGCTGCTCCATAACCTGTCCTCCTGCTCTGAGCAGGCGGACAGACATCACCGGAAATCAACACGATCAAGTATGATCGGGTTGATTGGCACCCCCCTGCTGGCGGCCCATTGGCCGCGAGTCTGCAGGGGGCGGCGTTGCACCAGCAGCTCTTGTGAGCTGCTGGTGCAATGCTGAATACGGGAGCGTATTGCTCGCCGTATTCAGCGAGGTCTGGCGGACCTGATCGGCACTGTCGGATCAGGTCAGCCAGACTTTCTTAAATAGGGGCCAGAGTATACAAAGAGAGGATGGAAGAGATGATAAGCCACTGGATTTGGTTGTTTCCGGATGCAAAATGGAACTTTGAACCGGGAGGACCTGATTTAACAGATAATTGTTTTAAATGCAGGTTCTTACTAGCTGACCAGTCACCTGGTCGATCGGAAGGAGACATTTGGAATTTTCTGTTGGCTAGTTTCTGGTATCGTTGGGAAGCTAGTAGAAGTAATTTTCTGACCAGCTTCCAATGGCGTAGGAGAGGAATCGTTCTCTTGTTAGCTGCTGGTACAGTAGAGATTGCACACTCTAGAGGAAAGAATGTAGGTTAATGGACTAAAGTGGCTTGAAACTGAGACATGGGGTGGTAAGCATGATATAAAAAGTTGTGAGCAAACTCAGCTAAAGGTAGGAGTTCAGACCAGTTATCCTGAATAGAAGAGATATAATTCTGAAGATAGGCTTCTAGGTCTTGGTTAACTCATTCATTCTGACCATTTGACCAAGGGTGGAATCCTGTGGATAGAGCAATAGTAACTTTAAGATTTTGAGAAACTGCCTTCCAGAACCGAGAGTTGAATTGTGTGCCACTGTTTAGTGGTAGACCATGACAAAGTAGAATGTGAGCAACAAAAAGTGTAGCCAATATCTGAGCTGTAGGTAGTCCTGAGAGGGGGAAAAAAGTGAGACATTTTTGAAAACCTGTCAACTGTAATCCATATAGTAGTGTAGTTGTTATAAGGTGGAAGATCCGTAATAAAGTCCATGCTCAAATGGGTCCAGGGTCTCTTGGGAATAGAAAGAGGTTGGAGAAGCTCATGTGGAAGTCTTTGAGGAACTGTATGACCAACACAAATTCAACAGGTCTTGATGTAATCAAGAGTATCTTTCGAAAGACTAGGCCACCAGACATATTCCTAAGTGTATTTTCAATTCCAAGATGTCCTGCAAGCTTGCTATCATGTGCCCAAGATAATTCATTTTTTTCTTGTTATAAGAGACATAAAGCTTGTCAAGAGGAGTTGATTTTTCAATGGATAATTCTCCTTGGGCCTCCCTTGTCAAGATAGAGCGCCCGCCTTGTGGTTCTTCGAACAAGGGATATATGACATGATATAGTTGAACCTGGCAAAAAATATACATCAACGGGCTTGTCTGGCATTTAGTCTTTGGGCTGTTTGAAGCTAAAGAAGGTTTTTATGATTAGTTACAATTAAAAAAGGAGTGATTGTTCCTTTTAGTAAATGCCTCCACTCAGTTAACATCATCTATATGGCCAGTAATTCTTTGTTGGCTGCATCATAGTTAATTGTGGGCTTTAAGAAGCAAAAAGAGATATGAGTCTCCCAGGGTTGTACACATAGATAGCACTCAAATTCCCAAATTGTGATATTAATAGAAGAGTTACAAGTGACAGATTCACTAGATAAATTAAAATATAACATTTATTAGGACTTTAAAATAAATGGAAAGACAATACAATTTAAAAACACAGGAATTGTATAACTTAAATCTGAACTACAGGAGGTAATCAAAAAATAGAATACCTGACAGGTAAACACTCTAAGTAGTGATGCTAGGTTAATCAGTAATAATATAGATCTAGGGTTTACAATAATTCCCTAGTCAATAGATTTATCACTATTATGTAATGGTGAAACTTAGAATGTTATCAAAGATAAATACAGATAATTGGAGATTAATATTTCCCCATTGGTGAGGAATGATTATGGTATATTGTGAAATACCATGTATTTTGTCAACTGTGCAGTGTCATCTGTGCAATAAACAATGCACTGGCTTGATTCGTGTGTGTGTTTCTTTAAGAGAGATTTGAGAAACTTACTGTGTAATTAGTGGAACAGTTCCCTTTAATTTAAGATATTACAAAAGTAAATACTGAGGGTATATTTGTTATTTACAAAATGTCCACTAGTGCCACCTAATGGTTAAGTCTAGGTTGAATCCGCTTAAATGTTCGTGGGGATCAACTGAATTGATGTTTAGCATTGGGTTATGACACTGTACTTATTCATAGTGTGTTACTTGTCTTATTGAACTTCAAATTATTCTCCTTAGCAACATCTAAGACCATCTTTAGCCTTTCATCATGTTCTTGCTTGGTTTTACCCCAGAGCAGAATATCATCAATGAATACGGTTGTGCCTGGTATTCGTTCAAGAAGTTGCTGCATGGTACTACGAAACACTTCTGGTGCTGAACACAAGCCGAAGAGTAATCGTTTGTAACAGTACCTCCCATAAGGAGTATTGAAAGTGCAGTGTCAATTCAGAAAAACTTCAATTCAATATTTGGGAGAACAACTCACGGGAGGTGGTGTTTTACCAGACATGAAAAAGATTAAGGCAATTACAGAAATGCCACAGCCAGAAAATAAGCAAGATATACAACGCTTACTAGGAATGGTGAATTACCTTGGCAAGTTCATACCTAATTTACCAGACAAAACTGTACTAATGCGACAACTACTCAGTAAAAACTATGCCTGAGAATGGTCAGAGAATCACCAGAAAGAATGGAAGTTTTTGAAGGAAATGCTTACTACTGCACCAACTCTGCAATTCTTTGATCCAACAGCAAAAACAAAGTTGTCAACTGATTCTTCACAAAATGGATTGGGAGCAATTCTATTTCAAAATCAAGGCTCGGGATGGATGCCTGTGGCTTATGCATCTAGGGCATTGACAGATACTGAAAAAAAATATGCTCAAATTGAAAAAGAAAACACTGGGACTAGTTTATGGATGTGAAAAATGTCATGTTTATTTGTATGGAAGAGTATTTTCAGCAGAAACTGATCACAAACCTTTTATTCACATCTACCAAAAGGGATTGATAGATGCACCTCCAAGAATTCAACGCTTGTTGCTGAGACTTCAAAGGTATAACTTCACCTTGGATTTTATACCTGGCAAGGAGTTGGTGGTAGCGGATGCTCTGTCATGAGCTTACTTACCATTTAACAATGAGGACTTACAGTTGCAGAAAGAGGTGACTGTTCACGTCAATCTGATCTTGAAGACAGCCCCGTTTAGGCATGCAATGTGGGCAGCAATAGAACAGGCTACAGAAACAGATGCTCTTTTAAGTCAAGTGCAGAAAGCAGTTTCTAGTGGCAAATCTAAGACACTAATGCCATCACTGTATAGACCATACATTTCTGAAATTTCTTTGATAAAAGGGGTACTTTTGAAAGGACAAAAGATAATTGTACTAGCGAGTTTGCAAAGTCAAATACTGAAAAGACAGGTATAGAAAAGACAAACAGACGAGCTAGAGACATTTTGTACTGGCCAAACATGAATGAAAACATTGAGACAATGATCACTCAATGCCGGACTTGACAAAAATTCAGACCTCAGTTACCTAAAGAGCCTATACTGGATACGGACTTCCCGTTGGCACCCTGGGAAAAGATAGGAATGGACTTGTTTGTTTTCAAAAATCAGCATTATATCTTAGTAATGGATTACTTCTCTAATTACCCAGAGATAGCATTATTGGAAGATGAGTCAGCAAGTACAGTGATCAAAAAAGTAAAAGCAATTTTGGCAAGACATGGCATTCCAAGAGTAATAATATCAGACAATGGTCCTCAATTCAATTGTAGAGAGTTTAGGGGTTTTGTCAGTACCTATGAATTTGAACATCGAACATCCAGCCCGGGATATCCACAAGCAAATGGGTTAGCAGAAGCTGGAGTAAAGATAGCGAAAAACATACTTCGTAAAGCAACAGATGCAGACGAGGATCTATGTCTGACTCTTCTTAGCTATAGAGCTACTCCTTTAAAATGTGGGAAGTCACCGGCAGAATTATTGTTTGGCAGACAGCTGGTCAAACGAGTACCAGATGTGAAACCTTGGAAAAGGTTCCCACAAAAACATGTAATAGAAACGAAATTGAAACTCAGAGAAAAAATGAATGAATACTATGACCGAACTGCGAAGCCTTTGGAGAATCTTCAGGTACAAACTCCTGTGCGAGTACAAGGTTCAAACAGCTGGAATACTGAAGGGACAGTTATCCAGCAATATTCTCCAAGATCGTATGTAGTTCAAAACAATGATGGGCAATGTTTATGTAGGAATCGTAGACATTTAATGGCTATTCCATCAGTTCACAACAATTCGACAGTGAAGGAAACTTGTGAGGATACATTGAACACTCCATTACAGCTGGAGAATAAAGATGCCAGAGAAACTTTGCAAAGCTCGACTGACTTGCCTGCCAGTGATGCAATGCAAACAAGGTCAGGTCGATATATTAAAAAACCTAATCGTCTAATTGAACAATGTTAAAAGGGACTGAAGTTTTTTCACATAGACTACAGTTAAAAAAAAATCTACTTTAAGTTTTCTGTTGTTTAAAAAGAAAAGAAAAAGGGAAATGTGTGATATTGAGATTATCAGTTGATATGAACCATATCAACCTGTTGTTATGTGCACAATGGTAGAGTTAGGAAGTGCCTCTTGCATAGTGTGTGTGCATAGCATTATTAATAAAGTTTACAGTTATGAAGACCTGTGCTTGATCTCCTTATATAAACTAAGATAAAACAATCAGGATGTTGAAGGATGGGTGCTTAAGTGAAAACATGTTTAAGCCTTTGGAAAGCATGTATTGCTTCTGCTGATCAGTCTAGGATTTAGGACTAGTAGTCAAGGCAACTAGAAGAGCAGAGATTATGGCAAAATTGCGAATAAAATGTCTGTAGTAGTTAGCAAAACCCAAGAATCTTGGTATTCCTTTGACTGTACTTGGTTGCGGACATTGTTGTATAACAGTCAATTTCTTAGTATCCATGGAGATGCCAGAGGCAGAAATTATATATCCAAGGAAGGGAATAGAGTCTTGGTGAAACACACAATTCTCAAGCTTGGCATATAAGGTGTTCTGGCAAGGTCTTTTTTGAGAACAGCCATAACATGTTGTGTATGTTCTGATAGGAACTGAGAGTAAATAAGAATGTCATTAAGATATATTATAACAAACTTGTTTAAATAGTCCTTGAAGATATCATTGATAAAGCTCTGGGATATGGCTGGTGCATTACATTTTCAATAAAAGAAATAATAATTTCTGCTGCCCCACTAAAGTTAAAAATGCTACACTGTTAAGAAAATAAAGACAATATAGACTCCATTTAACAAGCAGTGTATGCTGTTTTGGAGACCCATCGTTTTAGGCAAGCATGAGTTAAACAATTATTTATGTGCAAACAATAATGCAATATTAAAATACCCTGTCACATGAAAACATTTTCTTTCTGTCCCTTTAAATTTATACAAACTAACACTGTACGAACTAGAGCTAACAAACTGATTCACATCAAACTGCAGCTGCCTAGGGTGCTGTTTAAAAAGAAATATAATAGGATGAAAAATTAGATTAAAAGTAATCTACTAAATGTAGTCTTCACACACCACCTAGAGTTGTCACACTGCATGTATTTTAAGTTTAAGGTCCTTGTAAATAATAAAGAATACATACAAAAATAAAGTCCATGTTATAGTGAAACTTCTAAGTTTGTTGAAATGTAATTTTAAAGGGACAGTATACTTGAAAAAAATGTTATTGTTTAAAAAAGATAGATAATCCCTTTATTACCCATTCCCCAGTTTTGCATAACAAACACTGTTATATTAATACACTTTTTACCCCTGGGATTTCCTTGTATTTAAGCCTCTGCCGACTGCCCCCTTATTTCAGTTCTTTTGACAGACTTGCATTTTAGCCAATCAGTGCCACACATGAACTAACACTGTCTAGCTGTCAAAATGCACTGAGATAAGAGGTGACCTTCATCGGCTTAGAAATCAGTTTATGAGCCTACCTAGGTTTAGCTTTTAACAAAGAATACCACGAGAATAAAGAAAATGTGATGATAAAACTAAATTGGAAAGTTTTTTTAAAATTGCATTAACGTTTTATTTTGACTTGACTGTCCCTTTAAATGTATAACAACAAAACATTCATTTTGTGTCACTAGCTGGGGCATGGTAAGAAAATCTTTGTGGACCATGTAGGGTTATCTAGCATATACCATGCTCTTTAGCTATTTCAAGCTATAAACACTCGCATCACTTCCTTCCTGTAGAAATATTTTCTTTTTGTTTCTGCAAAACATAACAAGATGAAAGATTTCTTTTATTGAATTCTAAAATTCCCAGAAGCTCCCATCTTTGTTTTGCACTTTTCTTTGAAGGAATCTTCTGGGGAAAATTACTTTTATTTTGAGGAAATCTACAGTCATATTACCTCCATATCTTTTATTAGCAATGTATAATTATTCCATATCGCTAATAACATGCTGGTGATGTTTTGTTCATCCAGATTTTGATGATTTGTTTATAGAAATCTCAATTATTCTTTGATCTTTGTTCTCTTTGATTTAAAAAAAAAAAGCTCTAATATTTTGGTTGGTTGTTTTACTTTCTCTTTTTTTTACAGAGGTTGCTTTTGAAGACCCTGCTATATTGCAGTTTTATTATCAGATCTATTAAGAAGAATGCAACACAAAATTCACAGCATGTAGATATGTAGATACTGTTGTGCAGGTGGGCAAAGTTACCAACTAGGGAACCTGTTCATCTTTAATGTGCTGCTTGCATTTGCCATAGTACAAGCACCTGCTTATGTACACCGTCTCCTGCAAGGACAAAAATAAAAGACAGAGAACCTTGTTAGCTTTGGAACACTGAGACATAATTCTTCACAAGAACAAAAGTCATTATTAATTCTGCCTGCTAAGCCTAAATTTAAGTGACAAATCCTGGACACACCACGAGAACATGACCAGATCCCTGTTCACACAAACAAGTTCCCTTAGACAACATTTGTTCTGTTCATCAAGACTAATTTACCATCACCAAACAGACATTAGATTATTTCACAAGTACAAACATTTTTATAAAAAAAAATAGCAAGCAGGTTTACTATGTGTTCCCGTTGTAAATTACTGATTTTCCGTGTTACTAGCAGTTCAAGTTTGATGTGGAGATATCATGTTTTAGGCCCCCTCATGCAATTATAGATGTTAACAGCAGGAATGTCCACTACCCAACCCGTGGAAAATATAAGTAAGGACTCTTTACAAGGAAGGTATCTGGCCAACTAACAAATCTATTGGCTAGATTACGAGTTTTGTCGGTAATGGTGTGCGGTGCTAACGAGCAGTTTATGCTCACCGCATTGGAACAGCCAATAGAATTCAGCTCAATCCTATTGGCTGATTGCATCAGCCAATAGGATTGTTTCTACCTTAATTCCGACTGGCTGATAGAATTCTATCAACCAATCGGAATTGAAGGGACGCCATCTTGGATGACGTCACTTAAAGGTACCGTCATTTAGTAAGAAGACTCCGGATGAAGAGGATGCTCCGCATCGGATGTCTTGAAGATGGACCCGCTCCGCGCCAGATGGATGAAGATAGAGGATGCCGTCTGGATGAAGACTTCTGCCCGTCTGGAGGACCTCTTCTACCTGGCTTGGATGAAGACTTCTGCCCGTCTGGAGGACCACTTCGCCCGGCTTTGTTGAGGACTTCGGCCCGGTTGGGTGAAGACTTCTCAAGGTAAGGTGATCTTCAAGGGGTTAGTGTTAGGTTTTATTAAGGGGGGATTGGGTGGGTTTTAAAGTAGGGTTGGGTGTGTGGGTGGTGGGTGGGTTTTAATGTTGGGGGGGTATTGTACTTTTTTTACAGGTAAAAGAGCTGATTACTTTGGGGCAATGCCCTGCAAAAGGCCCTTTTAAGGGCTATTTGTAATTTAGTATAGGGTAAGGCTTTTTATTATTTTGGGGGGCTTTTTTATTTTATTAGGGGGATTAGATTAGGTGTAATTAGTTAAAACATCTTGTAATTATTTTATTATTTTCTGTAATTTTGAAACGATATGTAGCGAATGTATGTAGCAACAAGAATATAAAACCTGGATCTCAACTGCAGAGTTGTGGAAAGAAGAAGTGAGCGGTGATGTTTGTTTGTTTACCGTAAGGTGGATATCTGTGTTGAAGCTATGTGATCTGTAGTGGGGAAAAGTCTTTACAGGGCTGCTGGAGTGAATACTGAAAAGGTGACCGCAAAAGCGGAAATGGAGTGCAGGTAAACATCCCAGACAGCTGCAGATGGATGCTGCTAACTCGGGGGTTGACGATAGATGCGTCTTGAGGACAAACAGACTGTATTCGGTGCAGTAAGATAGGCTTGAGGTAGGATTCAAAAAGGTGATTTGGTATCCAACTGTTTAGGTTAACAGGAACACTTGCTGTAAGCCAGTAGGTAAAGAGTGAGGGTTTGTTCAGCTGAACTACATGCTACACGTACACAACCAATAATTGGCAGGTTGCAGAAAGGATTATGGTAATTTGTAGGGAAGTCTTAAAGGGATAGGGACCAAATAAAATAACCATGACAAATTTAGTGGGGGGGGGTTTGTACTTTAGATAATTGAATTTAATTGTAGTTAATTTAGGGAATTAATTTAATTATAGTGTAGTGTTAGGTGTAATTGTAACTTAGGTTAGGTTTTATTTTACAGGTAATTTTGTCTTTATATTAACTAGGTAGCTATTAAATAGTTAATAACTATTTAGTAACTATTCTACCTAGTTAAAATAAATACAAAGTTGCCTGTAAAATAAAATTAAACCCTAAGCTAGCTACAATGTAACTATTAGTTATATTGTAGTTAGCTTAGGGTTTATTTTATAGGTAAGTATTTAGTTTTAAATAGGAATAATTTAGTTAATTGTAGATATTTTATTTAGATTTATTTAAATTATATTTAAGTTAGGGGGGTGTTAGGGTTAGGGTTAGACTTAGATTTAGGGGTTAACAACTTTATTATAGTGGCGGTGACGTTGGGGCAGCAGATTAGGGGTTAATAAAGGTAGGTAGGTGTCGGCGATGTTAGGGACGGCAGATTAGGGCTTAATAAAATTTAGCTAATGTTTGTGAGGTGGGAGTGCGGTGGTTTAGGGGATAATATATTTATTATAGTGGTGGCGATATCCGGTTCGGCAGATTAGGGGTTAAAATATTTATTATAGTGTTTGCGATGTGGGGGGTCTAGGTTTAGGGGTTAATAGGTAGTTTATGGCTGTTAGTGTACTTTTTAGCACTTTAGTTAAGAGTTTTATGCTATGGCGTTAGACCATAAACCTCTTAACTACTGACTTTAAAATGCGGTACCAGTCTTGACAGGAGAGGGTCTACCGCTCACTTTTTGGAAGACTCATAATACCGGCGTTAGGCAAATCCCATTGAAAAAATAGGATACGCAATTGACGTAAGTGGATTTGCAGTATTTTCGAGTCTGGCCAAAAAACAGCTAATAGAATTCAGCTCAATCCTATTGGCTGATTGCATCAGCCAATAGGACTGTTTCTACCTTAATTCCAACTGGCTGATAGAATTCTATCAACCAATCGGAATTGAAGGGACGCCATCTTGGATGACGTCACTTAAAGGTACCGTCATTTAGTAAGAAGACTCCGGATGAAGAGGATGCTCCACGTCGGATGTCTTGAAGATGGACCCGCTCCACGCCGGATGGATGAAGATAGAGGATGCCATCTGGATGAAGACTTCTGCCCATATGGAAGACCTCTTCTTCCCAGCTTGGATAAAGACTTCTGTCCGTCTGGAGGACCCCTTCGCCCGGCTTTGTTGAGGACTTTGGCCCGGTTGGGTGAAGACTTCTCAAGGTAAGGTGATCTTCAAGAGGTTAGTGTTAGGTTTTATTAAGGGGGGATTGGGTGGGTTTTAAAATAGGGTTGGGTGTGTGGGTGGTGGGTGGGTTTTAATGTTGGGGGGGTATTGTACTTTTTTTTTACAGGTAAAAGAGCTGATTACTTTGGGGCAATGCCCTGCAAAAGGCCCTTTTAAGGGCTAGTTGTAATTTAGTATAGGGTAAGGCTTTTTATTATGTTGGGGGACTTTTTTATTTTATTAGGGGGATTAAATTAGATGTAATTAGTTAAAAAATCTTGTAATTATTTTATTATTTTCTGTAATTTTGTAACGATATTTAGCGAATGTATGTAGCAACAAGAATATAAAACCTGGATCTCAACTGCAGAGTTGTGGAAAGAAGAAGTGAGAGTTGAAAACCGGTTTTCAGATAATTGTACTATTTGGTTACAGGAGTGGGACAGTCTGGTTCCTGTGTAAACTGCAGGCTGGTGTTATAGAAGCGGATGAGAGTGTAATCAAAATTGTGAAATCAAGAACTTGTTCAAACACTGATGATGTAGAGGGTAAAATAAGCTTTTATTGTTGCCCAGAGAGCTGCAGCTTCTATGTGGAGCATTAGTGAATGCTGTATAGACAAACTCCGTCTGGAGCGATGACGCTGTGGAGGGGGTGTGCGCACATCCACCAATCAGGACTGTGGCTTTGTTGAAAGGCTGAGTACACTGAAAGTTGAACCGCGATCAGCGGTGATGTTTGTTTGTTTACCGTAAGGTGGATATCTGTGTTGAAGCTATGTGATCTGTAGTGGGGAAAAGTCTTTACAGGGCTGCTGGAGTGAATACTGAAAAGGTGACCGCAAAAGCGGAAATGGAGTGCAGGTAAACGTCCCAGACAGCTGCAGATGGATGCTGCAAACTTGGGGGTTGACGATAGATGCGTCTTGAGGACAAACAGACTGTATTCGGTGCAGTAAGATAGGCTTGAGGTAGGATTAAAAAAGGTGATTTGCTGTATTGCTGTAAGCCAGTAGGTAAGGAGTGAGGGTTTGTTCAGCTGAACTACATGCTACACATACACAACCAATAATTGGCAGGTTGCAGAAAGGATTATGGTAATTTGTAGGGAAGTCTTAAAGGGAAAGGGACCAAATAAAATAACCATGACAAATTTAGTGGGTGGGTTTCCGTACTTTAGATAATTGTATTTAATTGTAGTTAATTTAGGGAATTAATTTAATTATAGTGTAGTGTTAGGTGTAATTGTAATTTAGGTTAGGTTTTATTTTACAGGTAATTTTGTCTTTATTTTAACTAGGTAGCTATTAAATAGTTAATAACTATTTAGTAACTATTCTACCTAGTTAAAATAAATACAAAGTTGCCTGTAAAATAAAATTAAACCCTAAGCTAGCTACAATGTAACTATTAGTTATATTGTAGTTAGCTTAGGGTTTATTTTATAGGTAATTATTTAGTTTTAAATAGGAATAATTTAGTTAATTGTAGTTATTTTATTTAGATTTATTTAAATTATATTTAAGTTATGGGGGTGTTAGGGTTAGACTTAGATTTAGGGGTTAATAACTTTATTATAGTGGCGGTGACGTTGGGGGCAGCAGATTAGGGGTTAATAAAGGTAGGTGTCGGCGATGTTAGGGACGGCAAATTAGGGGTTAATAAAATTTAACTAATGTTTGTGAGGCGGGAGTGTGGCGGTTTAGGGGTTAATATATTTATTATAGTGGCGGCGATTGTCTGATCCGGCAGATTAGGGGTTAAAATATTTATTATAGTGTTTGCGATGTGGGGGGGCCTAGGTTTAGGGGTTAATAGGTAGTTTATGGCTGTTAGTGTACTTTTTAGTACTTTAGTTAAGAGTTTTATGCTATGGCGTTAGACCATAAAACTCTTAACTACTGACTTTAAAATGCGGTACCAGTCTTGACAGGAGAGGGTCTACCGCTCACTTTTTGGAAGACTCGTAATACCGGTGTTAGGCAAATCCCATTGAAAAAATAGGATACACAATTGACGTAAGTGGATTTGCGGTATTTTCGAGACTGGCCAAAAAAGTGAGCGGTGCACCTGTACCTGCAAGGCTTGTAATACCAGCGGGCGTTAAAAAGCAGCGTTGTGACCTCTCAACGCTGCTTTTTAAGCCTAACGCAAGACTCGTAATCTAGGCGCATGAATCTAACCCTTCAATTAATTCCCTGCTTGAGTGCAGCTGAGATTGTTACTACAAAAGAGCTTCTGAATAGTTTGTTGAGAACTATATTCAATATATACTGTTCTACTAAAAACACAAATAAATCAATACATAATTCGATGTAATGGAAACCGTGTACATTGAGATATAGTTCAAATGTATCAGGCCCATTTATCAAGCTCCGTACAGAGCTTGAAGGGCCGTGTTGCTGGCGAGTCTTCAGACTCGCCAGAAACACAACTTATGAAGCAGCGGTCACAAAGACCGCTGCCCCATAACCCTGTCCGCCTGCTCTGAGCAGGCGGACAGGAATCGCCGGAAATCAACCCGATCGAATACGATCGGGTTGATTGACACCTCCCTGCTGGCGGCCGATTGGCCGTGAGTCAGCAGGGGGCGGCGTTGCACCAGCAGCTCTTGTGAGCTGCTGGTGCAATGTTAAATGCGGAGAGCGTATTGCTCTCCGCATTTAGCGAGGTCTTGTGGGCCTGTATGACTCTACTATACCTCCGGACTTGCATATGGAGTTCCTTCTGACTGAAACCCATGTTGGAGCGGCCGCCACCGGGTGTGGGAAGAGACTCAAATCAATGAAGGGAGGAACATGGAACAGGCTCCTGATGCGGAGCGGAGAAATGATCAGGGTTACACAAGAAGAGCAGAAGCTTCGACATCCACTAAGTACGGATTACATGCCCCCTTACATCTCTCTTTGTCTTACAGCCAAGAAACCCTGACTGACACATGGCTGCCCTACAATTTGTCTGGCTCCCTCTCCTGCAGTACTTACACCCTCGCTCAGCCACTAAAGAGAGGGGTCAGCTGTCTGTCTCTCCACTATTAACTGTTTATTATGAGGTATTTGCTTACCATACAGTTGAGGACATTTTGTACTAGCATAAATAGTACCCTATTTTAGCCTCATGTTGAATTAGAACTCTGGACTCTTTATATGTTTCTTCCTAATAAGGTTTTCTTGTTTATGAATATGCTTTTTCTTATGTTTATATCTATCCTAGCTAGCCCAGATAGTCATTTATAGATACCTAACAAGGAATATACCTAGGCTTACATATCCTAGATCTACCTAATGTATTTATTGTTCCTGCCAATAGAATCTTACTTCTTACAATTTGATCCATATAAAGAAGGGTCCATATATTATGGTCTATATCTTATACTGTTATCCTTATGCATTTCTTTCAGTATGCTTGTTTTCTTTCATACAGCCATATACACTAATTCCGCTGGCCATTCCCATTAGTACAAGATATCTTTTCCAATTTTAGCAAATTATATATTTTAACCTTCTATCTTCTAACTCATGGTATCAAATGTTAAACAGCCACTCACTGCTCACTATACTGTGAAATTTTCTTTACCAGTCTATTCAGGGGATCTAACTACACGCCTGATGAGTACTTATTATGCTAAGAGGATTGACCCAGGTTAACATACACTAGACGTGCAAATAAATAATTTTTTCTATTAATAGAGTTCTTCCTATCCTGTCTGACCAGTTAAGAAACATTAGTTTACGAATTTGATAAGGTGTCACACAGGCTGTAGAGCAATATGTTACCTTGAGAAGGACCTGTATCCTATGCCACAAATCCTGCATGATGCTCACTTTGAGACAATTATATGTACTAATATTACTTGCCATATATCAATTATATGTACCAATATTACTTGCCATAACACAAGGTGTTCCTTTCAGTTTGTTTTTGTTATTCTTGTTTTCTTTTTGTTCTTTCTCAAGCCATGCATGACAGCCCTTTATTCCTAATTCTATGCTATCTTACGTCAAACATTCAATTATTGATCCATATAAACAAGATGAGGACACCCTCTAATAAGGTTATAGGTTTCTTTAGACCCTCCTTTAATTATTGAAGTCCGCACCTAGATCCTATAAACCCACCCTGTAGATTTAATTTCAGGCTCCAAATATCAGAATACTAGCCCTCTATTTATCTATTCCACATTAAACATTAGTTTCTAACCCACCCCTTTAGTTTACATCTTAAGCGGTGCTTATCCACTGCTAACTTTATACCCCCTTTGTGCTTTTGGGCACTATAGGGCCTTTGATATGACTATCATAATTTATTAGTTTGTCCTATATCAATTAATCCACAAGAAGCTGTATAATTAGTTATCTATGAAAGCTGTTAAAAATATAAAACTGTCAGGATCTTGGGAAGGTCAGTACCTGTCGCTTTAAGTTTTACACCAATCAACAACTTGCTTCCCCTTTAAATTCTTTCCGCTTGCAAAAAATATTGCTTAGTATTTTGTTTCCTGCACGCATGCAGTAGGCTTCCTACCTAAGCTACCTGAAGCCAATCCGGCTTATTCTTACCAAGACCTAATTTGGAATCATTTTGTTCTGTTATACACTTCTCTGAAATTTATCTGGACATTCCTCTGCAAGGAAACGGCTTCCAGCCGAAGCTAAACAGCTAACAAGTTCAACGGATTCCTGTATATCTCCTGACACGAGACACAACTCAATCTCTCCATCTACTTGTCAAAGGTACTATTTACATAAGTATCAGTTTGCTCATAGAGACTTTGTACTTTTTTACAGTATCAGTAGCGTAACACTCTTACAATATTAATCGGCAACTGCTGATGTCACACGCTACCTCCTACAAACAGTCTGTTAGCGTGTAGAGGAAAACTCCTCCCCCTGGGCTTTTACTCACAGCGCACTCGATTGCCGCATCCTTCAGTGCTCGTTGACACAGCTCCTGCTTGAACGTAAGTGCTCTCTGAGAATATTACTCACCATCTTGTAAATATTGTATATATATTACTGAGTTTATTGCTACTCTCACTTCTAGTACTTATGAGATCAGTGTGAATATAAGATACGAACTTGTAAACATTATCTGAAAGACTTTTCATACCATTATTGATTACCTGCAGAATTGATACTTTTAGGAGAGAAAGGAAGTTCCTAACTATCACTCTTGGGAATCCACAACCTAATACAAAGTAACCTAAAACACAATCTAAATCAGTCAATACTTAACCTCATAGTATTGTACTACTACGGTTGTGTCACAGTTATACTATTTATGTGCAATTCTTCAGTTGAGACCCATATCATCTTATCACTAACGTGATCAGACATTGAGAGACATTACATAATACTAAGCCTATAAAATGGAGCCAGGAGAATTGCCACAAATAGTTTACAACTTGTCCCAAAAGGTTGATCAGATGGGGCAAGCTATTAGAGAACTACAAATTGAAAACCAAACTCTAAAGGATATTATAAAAGACTCTATAAAATCCTCTGAGCAATTACCTGAACCACAGGTTTCCCTGCCTGAACCTTTTTCAGGTAACAGGAAAGCTTACAGGTAATTCACGAATGCCTGCCACTTACTTTATTCCTTAAAACCCTTAACTTATCCCACTGAAAGGGTTAAGGTTCTCACCACAATCTCTTTCCTCAGATCTGAACCCAGGATTTGGGCGGATCATTTATGTGAGACAGATGACCCCCTCCCAGGTTCATTAAAACATAATTTATGTAAGAACTTACCTGATAAATTAATTTCTTTCATATTAGCAAGAGTCCATGAGCTAGTGACGTATGGCATATACATTCCTACCAGGAGGGGCAAAGTTTCCCAAACCTTAAAATGCCTATAAATACACCTCTCACCACACCCACAATTCAGTTTAATGAATAGCCAAGAAGTGGGGTGATAAGAAAGGAGCGAAAGCATCAAAAATAAGGAATTGGAATAATTGTGCTTTATACAAAAAAATCATAACCCCCACAAAAAAAGGGTGGGCCTCATGGACTCTTGCTAATATGAAAGAAATGAATTTATCAGGTAAGTTCTTACATAAATTATGTTTTCTTTCATGTAATTAGTCCATGAGCTAGTGACGTATGGGATAGCAGATACCCAAAATGTGGAACTTCCATGCAAGAGTCACTAGAGAGGGAGGGATAAAATAAAGACAGCCAATTCCGCTGATCTTTATAACGAAAAAAACTGAAATTATAAGCAGACGAATCAAACAGAAACAGCTGCCTGAAGTACTTTTCTACCAAAAACTGCTTGAGAAGAAGAAAACACATCAAAATGGTAGAATTTAGTAAAAGTATACAAAGAAGACCAAGTTGCTGCTTTGCAAATCTGATCAACAGAAGCTTCATTCCTAAAAGCCCAGGAAGTAGAAACTGACCTGGTAGAATGAGCCGTAATCCTTTGAGGCGGGGATTTACCCGACTCCACATAAGCATGATGAATCAAAGACTTTAACCAAGACGCCAAAGAAATGGCAGAAGCCTTCTGACCTTTCTTGGAACCAGAAAAGATAACAAATAGACTGGAAGTCTTCCTAAAATCTTTAGTAGCTTCAACATAGTATTTCAAAGCTCTAACTACATCCAAAGAATGTAACGATCTTTCTTTAGAATTCTTTGGATTAGGACACAATGAAGGAACAACAATTTCTCTACTAATGTTGTTAGAATTCACAACCTTAGGTAAAAAATGAAATGAAGTCCGCAACACCGCCTTATCCTGATGAAAAATCAGAAAAGGAGATTCACAAGAAAGATCAGATAACTCAGAAACTCTTCTAGCAGAAGAGATAGCTAAAAGGAACAATACTTTCCAGGAAAGTAATTTAATGTCCAGAGAATGCATAGGCTCAAACGGAGGAGCCTGCAAAGCTTTCAAAACCAAATTAAGACTCCAAGGAGGAGAGATTGACTTAATGACAGGTTTGATACGGACCAAAGCCTGAACAAAACAATGAATATCAGGAAGATTAGCAATCTTTCTATGAAAAAGAACAGAAAGAGCAGAGATTTGTCCTTTCAAAGAACTTGCAGACAAACCCTTATCCAAACCATCCTGAAGAAATTGTAAAATTCTAGGGCCTAGATTTGGAGTTCGGCGGTAGAAGGGCTGTTAACGCTCTGCAGGCTTTTTTCTGGCCGCACCATAAAATTAACTCTGGTATCGAGAGTTCAAACAAATGCTGCGTTAGGCTCCAAAAAAGGAGCGTAGAGCATTTTTACCGCAAAAGCAACTCTCGATACCAGAGTTGCTTACGGACGCGGCCGGCCTCAAAAACGTGCTCGTGCACGATTCCCCCATAGGAAACAATGGGGCTGTTTGAGCTGAAAAAAAACCTAACACCTGCAAAAAAGCAGCGTTCAGCTCCTAACGCAGCCCCATTGTTTGCTATGGGGAAACACTTCCTACGTCTGCACCTAACACTCTAACATGTACCCCGAGTCTAAACACCCCTAGCCTTACACTTATTAACCCCTAATCTGCCGCCCCCGCTATCGCTGACCCCTGCATATTTTTTTAAACCCCTAATCTGCCGCTCCGTAAACCGCCGCCACCTACGTTATCCCTATGTACCCCTAATCTGCTACCCCTAACACCGCCGACCCCTATATTATATTTATTAACCCCTAACCTGCCCCCCACAACGTCGCCGACACCTGCCTACACTTATTAACCCCTAATCTGCCGAGCGGACCTGAGCGCTACTATAATAAAGTTATTAACCCCTAATCCGCCTCACTAACCCTATCATAAATAGTATTAACCCCTAATCTGCCCTCCCTAACATCGCCGACACCTAACTTCAATTATTAACCCCTAATCTTCCGATCGGAGCTCACCGCTATTCTAATAAATGGATTAACCCCTAAAGCTAAGTCTAACCCTAACACTAACACCCCCCTAAGTTAAATATAATATTTATCTAACGAAATAAATTAACTCTTATTAAATAACTTATTCCTATTTAAAGCTAAATACTTACCTGTAAAATAAATCCTAATATAGCTACAATATAAATTATAATTATATTATAGCTATTTTAGGATTAATATTTATTTTACAGGCAACTTTGTAATTATTTTAACCAGGTACAATAGCTATTAAATAGTTAAGAACTATTTAATAGTTACCTAGTTAAAATAATAACAAATTTACCTGTAAAATAAATCCTAACCCAAGTTATAATTATGTTATATGCATTTTTCCAGGGGTTAAATCCTAAGAGGGTGTTCTCTCAACCTTAATTAACTGATTGTTCTGTGCACCAATTAACCAATCAGCAATACCCTTAGGGTATATACATGCTTAGCAGAGTATAATGTACAGGTCACAGATGAAGGCGTGAGCCGAAACGCGTCTGACCACTTAGTCTACATGTAGTTTTTATGTCCTATTATTTTACTTTCTATGCTTGCTCACAATAAAGGTGCATTGGATTTCAAATTTCGCTTGAGACCCGCTTTCTTTGTATACATTCATCTATTCTGGTCTGGGGATCGCCAGCAGCGGTTAGCCGAGTGAAAATTTGAGTCTGGTCTCTTATTGGATGTTTTTCTTACTGGACGTCCTGTTGTTTCATGCCCTAATCCAGAGGTTACTTCAAAAATAAGGAACAACGAATATAACATATTAAATAACTTTCACAAGGAAATAACTCATACCCGACATACAGAGGATCTATGGCCCATCCGGCGACAGCGGTGTGAGGGTGCTGCTTGATGTGGAACTTTTCCTCCGCTCGGAGTTGCCTGGGGGACCGGCACAGGTAACGGAAGTGGAAGCGCATAGCGCATTTGGGATTACGTCATTTCCGGTGAAGCCGACAGGGCCGCCGATGCGTCGACCGAGAGGAGCCGCTGATGTGGAGAAGTTTTTCGCTACATACTGCAGGGCTCCCGTTACTAGGGTCTAATTTGCATCCAACAGCCGCTTAATCCCAAGGACGCTCCACTTCGCTCCCCACCGGTAAGACACTGTTTTTCAACATTGGGTACTCATTTCTACAGTTATTTCTACAGTTATGTTCGGATATTGAGGCATGATGACAAAGACTGTCCTAAATATATGTTAAACTATAAAGAATTACTTTTCCTGGTTACGGAAGTGGGGACAATCTAGAAGTGGTTTGTTAGGAAATTCTTTGTGTATCTGGATCTTCAAATCCCAATTTTTTCCCCTTGCCTTTCTCCACTCGATTTACCCACTTCTTTAAAATTTATAAGAGACAGCACCATTCAGCACACACTACGTTGTGTAATCTGTTGACTTTCTATTTGGGGTCTGTTTTTTCATAGCAGTCCATTTGTGAGCATTTAAAGTTATCATGGAAAGTGTAAAACCTTTTTCCCTAAGAGCAATAACTGATTTGGACAGATTAAGGCCCACCTTGGATGAGCTTTTCTCCTGTAAATCTAGGAGAGTGACCATCACAGATGTCTTCTCTAAGTTAGAGGATCTCCTTATCAAGGAACATAAGATCTGGTGGGATATTAATCTCATGGAAAAATACTTAAGTTTGGACATGATTCCCAGGGGCTTGAGGATTGTCAAATTCCCCACCTTTATGATCACTGACAAGGTCTTCATAGAAAGATGGAACTCTATATTAACGGATTGCTCAATCAGGCTTATGAATATGCTTATAACATATAAGAAGGAGCAATTGGATCATATACAAGGTGAAATTACCACACTCCAGGAAGATCTAAATCAATTCTTGACACATAAAGATTACAATAAGTTTGATGATATCCTCCAGGGGACTGTCACTTCTGTTAAAGAGGACATTGATGCCCTAAAATTTAAAAAATTTGATAGGGATCTGTTGGACTATAAGAATAATTTGGTGTATCTTTGGTCTAGTTACAAGAAAAAATCTAGGAAATTTAATAAGAAAAATCAAAAATCACGTGCTAAACAGGTTTCCTTTTCAGATACAGATGCATCCTCAACAGAAGATGATACTCCAAAATCTACCCTATTCCCTGAGGCACGAGACCAACAACAAAACAGACACAATGATCCAGGTAATGGTAACATTATAATTGATAATACAAATAGACAGGAGATTACTCAAACACATGTTGCAGACATCTCAGACAGATCTGGTCAGGAGTTTATTAGTACCATTAGACCAACCTTTGATTTAGTTCTAGATGATAGAGAAGGAACTGATATTTCAACAGGATTAGATCATTCAAGCCAAGTTGTCTCTACACAATCTACTACACAGGTTTTTCCCAAGGAACAGAGAACAAAAGGCATAGGTCTAGAAAAAGAAAGAGAAGGGGCAAGCGTATCAACGCAGAAAGACAGAAAATACCCGGTAAGAGTGAACCGTCAGAAAAACAAGTACAAAGTCACACAGTAATCAATGTCTCTTCATATGAGTTAACAGATGAACAAAAACAAGTTCTCCAGCTAGGTTTAGGCTTTGTACCTGCTGAAGACTTTAATCTCTTTGATACAATTATAGATGTCAATAGATTCATACGTAAATTGACATTAAAAAAGTTTTTCGCACAGCAAACCTTGTTGCCCTCTAATACTTCTCACCATGTATCTAACTCTGTTCCCATGGAAATTTCTCCAATAGATGTATCATTCGATGAAGTACATGACTACATGTCCCTTTTGGAATTGGAATTAGAGTCCAGCAGAGTGAACTTGGGAGTTACAAGTACACATGTAGGTTTCAGACCACCTTCAGTCTTCTATCCCACTAAACATAGGGGTAATGTTTTGGAGTTTTTCCATAAGAAGATAGAAGCGGATCTGAATAACCTACATGATAGTCTGAATACCTCTTCGAGGTTTCAAAACTTGTCTTTATCACAAAAGAAAGCTCTCAAGTCCCTGCAGGCGAATTCCAACATTGTTATTAAACAAGCGGACAAGGGTGGGAATGTGGTAGTGCTTAACAGAGGTGATTATATTGAGGAGGCTTATCGCCAGCTCAATGATACTAATGTCTATATGAAATTGGGAAAAAACCCTACCTTTGAATACCAGAGACTTGTGTACGACATATTGGATGATGGGAGAGAAGCGGGATTTTTTGATAGTGACACACAAGATTATCTATATGTAAAAGATCCTATTGTCCCAATTTTTCACCACCTTCCAAAAGTGCACAAGTCTCTGGAATCTATCAAGGGCAGGCCCATTGTTTCGGGCATTGGCTCTCTTTTGGAGAGATTATCAGCCTGGATAGACAGCATCCTTCAACCCTTAGTTCAACTTATCCCAAGCTTTTTAAAAGATACTAAACATCTCTTGAATCTCTTGGATAAGGAAGTCTGGTCTCAGGATTATATATGGCTAACTGTGGATGTAGTGGGGCTGTATTCAGCCATTCCACACAGTTTAGGTTTACAATCTGTAAAATTTTTCCTAGACAGATTTAGTAATTATTCAACAGATTTCAAGAACTATGTAATGGATGTGATAGAGTTTTTACTCAATCACAATTATTTTCTGTTTGAAAATGAGTTTTTTCTCCAGAAACGTGGAACAGCTATGGGGGCGAAATTCGCCCCCTCCTATGCCAACCTGTTCATGGGTTGGTGGGAGCTGTTCCACGTTTATGGACAGGAAAACTCTTTTCGTCAATGTATCAGATTTTACAGGCGTTACATTGACGACTTGCTCTTTATCTGGGAAGGTACATTACAGGAAGTAGATGAGTTTGTTGCATCCCTCAATGTTAACAGATGCGGTCTAAGTTTCACATATACATGTGACTGTGCCAAGATTCCCTATCTTGATTTAACATTGATAGGTGATGTTTGTAGCAATACCGTCTCTACTGAACTGTACTCCAAACCCATCAAGTCCAATGCTCTGCTGCATGCAAAGAGCTTGCACCCCAAAAGCACTGGATTTGGTATGATAAAGGGTGAAATGATCAGGTTAAAACGCAATTGTTCTAACAATGATACTTTTTTGTCAGAAAGTACCATGTTAACACAGAAATTTCTTGAACGTGGGTACACAATGCCAGTGATAGATAAAGCTCTAACACAGGTACAAGCTTTGGATAGATCCTTTTTACTAAGGGACAGATTCAAATCTAGGCCAAATAGTCAAGCTAAACAAGAAGAAAAGATTATCTTCAGTACCAGGTACAGTAGGCAATATGATCAGATAATCAAGATTATTAAACAGAACTTGCCTATGCTTATGGGAGACGCTTCTTTAAACCCTATTATTAAAAGGGGTTTTCGCTTCGTCTCAAGACGCAATCAAACTTTGGGAAATTGTTTGTCACCCAGTATGATCCGTACTCAGACCAAGCAAGGCAATTGGCTGGCGACCCATGGTCACTTCAAATGTGGGAAAACCAACTGTAAAGCCTGTGGTCATGCTGAGGTCTCTAAACAATTCCAATCTTGCGTCACCCAAAGAATTTACAATTTGGAACATTTTTCAAATTGTAGGAACAAATATGTTGTTTATTTAGTCAGATGTCACACATGTAATCTTCAATATGTGGGTATGACTACAAGGGAAGCCCGTGAAAGGATCAGAGAACATCTTAATGATATCTCTAATATCTCTCCATGTTCAGCACTGGCAGAGCACTTTATAATCAAACATGACTGTAAAGTGAATACATTCAAGTGGCTTGTAATAGAACAAATTCGTCGCCCCCTAAGGGGGGGAAATTTGGATGAGATCCTCTCCAAGAGAGAAGCGTTTTGGATTTTTGTTCTGAGAACAAGAGTACCATTTGGCTTCAATATTGATTCAGACATTATAAATGTCTGGAAATAGGAACTTAAATCTACCCTGGTAATACAGATTTATCACAATACAATGTTAGAGCTAGGCTTATGGAACCACTTAATAGAGTGGATATCCTGGTAGGAAGAACTAAGAGGCATCCACGTTATCTGGACCCTGAGCACTCAGTTTATCCAGACGCTATGGACACCATAGGAGATAATTGAGTGTCTATAAGTGACTTACTTTATTATTATTATCACACTTTCTCTTCGGGGAGGGCTAGTGATTAGAGTGGGGTTCGTTACAATAGGGGACACTAGGGGTACATACGTATCAAAACCTCTATATAAGCTCAATACTATAATGCATATAATATATGTTCGTGACCAATTACTGCTGAAAAACACTTGCTATGAGAATCTATGGTTTTTTGCAGCTCTCTCAAAGTGGTATAATACCTAGGATCTAGTGATCAAGTTTCTTGATGAAAAAGAGGTTTGATTTGGCAAAGGGATGATGGTTCAAGTGACAACTTTCATAGTTTAAAATGTCCTTAAATTTATGTGACAAAATATGTCATTAGTCCAGGAAACCTTCTCCCAAGTCAAAATCTATTTTTATTTTTATTCTCTTTTTTTCTTCTTTTCTCTTCTTTTGAGCACACTATTATTGGTTTATACGTTGAGAATCTACAATCAACATAACAAAAATCAAATAAAATTCTAATAAAATTTAAATAAAAAATTAAACAATGGTAAAATTAATTAACATTGATTAAATATAACATTTGGTTCATGAAATTAAATTTTATATGTCTGAGCGATGTTTTTAGCAGGCACGTCTGTACATATACATTTTTCAGCAGCCATTATTATTATTATTATTATTATTATAATTATTGTATTGCGTATTATTATCATTATTTTCTGTTGCACATAAACTTTTATTGATGATAATCTGTTTGTTTACAACATGCATTTTCTGTTATATGCATTTTTCCAGGGGTTAAATCCTAAGAGGGTGTTCTCTCAACCTTAATTAACTGATTGTTCTGTGCACCAATTAACCAATCAGCAATACCCTTAGGGTATATACATGCTTAGCAGAGTATAATGTACAGGTCACAGATGAAGGCGTGAGCCGAAACGCGTCTGACCACTTAGTCTACATGTAGTTTTTATGTCCTATTATTTTACTTTCTATGCTTGCTCACAATAAAGGTGCATTGGATTTCAAATTTCGCTTGAGACCCGCTTTCTTTGTATACATAAGTTATAATTAAACCTAACACTACCCTATCAATAAAATAATTAAATAAACTACCTACAATTACCTACAATTAACCTAACACTACACTATCAATAAATTAATTAAACACAATTCCTACAAATAAATACAATTAAATAAACTAGCTAAAGTACAAAAAATAAAAAAGAACTAAGTTACAGAAAATAAAAAAATATTTACAAACATAAGAAAAATATTACAACAATTTTAAACTAATTACACCTACTCTAAGCCCCCTAATAAAATAACAAAGCCCCCCAAAATAAAAAATTCCCTACCCTATTCTAAATTAAAAAAGTTACAAGCTCTTTTACCTTACCAGCCCTGAACAGGGCCCTTTGCGGGGCATGCCCCAAGAATTTCAGCTCTTTTGCCTGTAAAAAAAAACATACAATACCCCCCCCCCAACATTACAACCCACCACCCACATACCCCTAATCTAACCCAAACCCCCCTTAAATAAACCTAACACTAATCCCCTGAAGATCTTCCTACCTTGTCTTCACCATCCAGGTATCACCGATCCGTCCTGGCTCCAAGATCTTCATCCAACCCAAGCGGGGGTTGGCGATCCATAATCCGGTCCAGAAGAGGCTCCAAAGTCTTCCTCCTATCCGGCAAGAAGAGGACATCCGGACCGGCAAACATCTTCTCCAAGCGGCATCTTCGATCTTCTTCCATCCGGAGCGAAGCGGCAGGATCCTGAAGACCTCCAGCGCGGAACATCCATCCGGACCGACGACTGAACGACGAATGACTGTTCCTTTAAGGGACGTCATCCAAGATGGCGTCCCTCGAATTCCGATTGGCTGATAGGATTCTATCAGCCAATCGGAATTAAGGTAGGAATTTTCTGATTGGCTGATGGAATCAGCCAATCAGAATCAAGTTCAATCCGATTGGCTGATCCAATCAGCCAATCAGATTGAGCTTGCATTCTATTGGCTGTTCCGATCAGCTAATAGAATGCGAGCTCAATCTGATTGGCTGATTGGATCGGCCAATCGGATTGAACTAGATTCTGATTGGCTGATTCCATCAGCCAATCAGAAAATTCCTACCTTAATTCCGATTGGCTGATAGAATCCTATCAGCCAATCGGAATTCGAGGGACGCCATCTTGGATGACGTCCCTTAAAGGAACAGTCATTCGTCGTTCAGTCGTCGGTCCGGATGGATGTTCCGCGCTGGAGGTCTTCAGGATCCTGCCGCTTCGCTCCGGATGGAAGAAGATCGAAGATGCCGCTTGGAGAAGATGTTTGCCGGTCCGGATGTCCTCTTCTTGCCGGATAGGAGGAAGACTTTGGAGCCTCTTCTGGACCGGATTATGGATCGCCAACCCCCGCTTGGGTTGGATGAAGATCTTGGAGCCAGGACGGATCGGTGATACCTGGATGGTGAAGACAAGGTAGGAAGATCTTCAGGGGATTAGTGTTAGGTTTATTTAAGGGGGGTTTGGGTTAGATTAGGGGTATGTGGGTGGTGGGTTGTAATGTTGGGGGGGGGTATTGTATGTTTTTTTTTTAGTTCTTTTTTATTTTTTGTACTTTAGCTAGTTTATTTAATTGTATTTATTTGTAGGAATTGTGTTTAATTAATTTATTGATAGTGTAGTGTTAGGTTAATTGTAGGTAATTGTAGGTAGTTTATTTAACCCCTTAATGACCACAGCACTTTTCCATTTTCTGTCCGTTTGGGACCAAGGCTATTTTTACATTTTTGCGGTGTTTGTGTTTAGCTGTAATTTTCATCTTACTCATTTACTGTACCCACACATATTATATACCGTTTTTCTCGCCATTAAATGGACTTTCTAAAGATACCATTATTTTCATCATATCTTATAATTTACTATAAAAAAAATTATAAAATATGAGGAAAAAATTGAAAAAAACACACTTTTTCTAACTTTGACCCCCAAAATCTGTTACACATCTACAACCACCAAAAAACACCCGTGCTAAATAGTTTCTAAATTTTGTCCTGAGTTTAGAAATACCCAATGTTTACATCTTCTTTGCTTTTTTTGTAAGTTATAGGGCCATAAATACAAGTTGCACTTTGCTATTTCCAAACCATTATTTTTCAAAATTAGCGCTAGTTACATTAGAACACTAATATCTTTCAGGAATCTCTGAATATCCATTGACATGTATATAATTTTTTTTAGTAGACATCCCAAAGTATTGATCTAGGCCCATTTTGGTATATTTCATGCCACCATTTCACCGCCAAATGCGATTAAATACAAAAAATCGTTCACTTTTTTACAAATTTTTTCACAAACTTTTGGTTTCTCACTGAAATTATTTACAAACAGCTTGTGCAATTATGGCTTAAATGGTTGTAAATTCTTCTCTGGGATCCCCTTTGTTCAGAAATAGCAGACATATATGGCTTTGGCGTTGCTTTTTAGTAATTAGAAGGCTGCTAAATGCCACTGCGCACTACACGTATATTATGCCCAGCAGTGAAGGGGTTAATTATGGAGCATGTAGGGAGCTTCTAGGGTTAATTTTAGATTTAGTGTAGTGTAGTAGACAACCCCAAGTATTGATCTAGGCCCATTTTGGTATATTTCATGCCACCATTTCACCGCCAAATGCGATCAAATTAAAAAAAACATTAAATTTTTCACAATTTTAGGTTTCTCACTGAAATCATTTACAAACAGCTTGTGCAATTATGGCACAAATGGTTGTAAATGCTTCTCTGGGATCCCCTTTGTTCAGAAATAGCAGACATATATGGCTTTGGCGTTGCTTTTTGGTAATTAGAAGGCCGCCAAATGCCGCTGCATTTCACACGTGTATTATGGCTAGCAGTGAAGGGGTTAATTATGTAGCTTGTAGGGAGCTTGCAGGGTTAATTTTAGCTTTAGTGTAGAGCTCAGCCTCCCACCTGAAACATGAGACCCCCTGATCTCTCCCAAACAGCTCTCTTCCCTCCCCCACCCCCCAATTGTCCCCGCCATCTTAAGTACTGGCAGAAACTCTGCCAGTACTAAAATAAAAGCTATATTTGTTTTTTTTTTTTTGTTTTTTTAAGCATATTTACATATGCTGCTGTGTAGGATCCCCCCTTAGCCCCCAGCCTTACTGATCCCCCACCAAAGAGCTCTCTAACCCTCCCCCTCTGCCTTAATGGGCGCCATCTTGGGTACTGGCAGCTGTCTGCCAGTACCCAGTTTAGTGAATAATGTGCCTTTTTTTAAAAATAAAAACCCTTTTCTGCAGTGTAGCTTCCCCCCCCCCCCAAGATCAACCCCCCACCCCTTCCACATCAATTAGCTGTTATTTACAGCTTTCAAAAAGTTAATTCAAGTACTTTTTAAACTTGATTTTTCTGTAGTGTAGCGGTTCCCTCCCGCTCCCGCCCCGTGCACGCGCCCGCCCACCGCCCCCCGTGCACGCGCGCGCTCCCGTGCGCGCTCCCCGCCCCTCCCGCCCCCGATCCCGCCCCCCTCCACTCCACTGGGCACATCGATGGCCGCCCACCCGCCTCCCAGACTTGCTCCCACCCACCAACGATACCGGCCACTGATGTCCGGTGCAGAGAGGGCCACAGAGTGGCTCTCTCTGCATCGGATGGCCAAGGGGGGTTTATTGCAGGATGCCTCCATATCGAGGCATCACTGCAATAACCGGAAAGCAGCTGGAAGCGAGCAGGATCGCTTCCAGCTGCTTTCCACACCGAGGACGTGCAGGGTACGTTCTCAGGCATTAACTGCCTTTTTTTTGAGGACGTACCCTGCACGTCCTCGGTCGTTAAGGGGTTAATTATTTTATTGATAGGGTAGTGTTAGGTTTAATTATAACTTAGGTTAGGATTTATTTTCCAGGTAAATTTGTTATTATTTTAACTAGGTAACTATTAAATAGTTCTTAACTATTTAATAGCTATTTTACCTGGTTAAAATAATAACAAAGTTGCCTGTAAAATAAATATTAATCCTAAAATAGCTATAATATAATTATAATTTATATTGTAGCTATATTAGGATTTATTTTACAGGTAAGTATTTAGCTTTAAATAGGAATAATTTATTTAATAAGAGTTAATTTATTTAGTTAGATAAAAATTATATTTAACTTAGGGGGGTGTTAGTGTTAGGGTTAGACTTAGCTTTAGGGGTTAATCCATTTATTAGAATAGCGGTGAGCTCCGGTCGGCAGATTAGGGGTTAATAATTGAAGTTAGGTGTCGGCGATGTTAGGGAGGGCAGATTAGGGGTTAATACTATTTATGATAGGGTTAGTGAGGCGGATTAGGGGTTAATACATTTATTATAGTAGCGCTCAGGTCCGCTCGGCAGATTAGGGGTTAATAAGTGTAGGCAGGTGTCGGCGACGTTGAGGGGGGCAGATTAGGGGTTAATAAATATAATATAGGGGTCGGCGATGTTAGGGCAGCAGATTAGGGGTACATAGGGATAACGTAGGTGGCGGCGATTTGCGGTCGGAAGATTAGGGGTTAATTATTTTAAGTAGCTGGCGGCGACGTTGTGGGGGGCAAGTTAGGGGTTAATAAATGTAATACAGGGGTCGGCGGGGTTAGGGGCAGCAGATTAGGGGTACATAAGTATAACGTAGGTGGCGGTCGGCAGATTAGGGGTTAAAAATTTTAATCGAGTGGCGGCGGTGTGGGGGGACCTCGGTTTAGGGGTACATAGGTAGTTTATGGGTGTTAGTGTACTTTAGAGTACAGTAGTTAAGAGCTTTATAAACCGGCGTTAGCCAGAAAGCTCTTAACTCCTGCTATTTTCAGGCGGCTGGAGTTTTGTCGTTAGATGTCTAACGCTCACTTCAGAAACGACTCTAAATACCAGCGTTAGAAAGATCCCATTGAAAATATAGGCTACGCAAATGGCGTAGGGGGATCTGCAGTATGGAAAAGTCGCGGCTGAAAAGTGAGCGTTGGACCCTTTAATCACTGACTCCAAATACCAGCGGGCGGCCAAAACCAGCGTTAGGAGCCTCTAACGCTGGTTTTGACGGCTACCGCCGAACTCCAAATCTAGGCATAGGAATTCTAAAAGAATGCCAAGGGAATTTATGAGAAGAACACCAAGAAATGTAAGTCTTCCAAACTCGATAATAAATCTTTCTAGATACAGATTTATGAGCCTGTAACATAGTATTAATCACTGAGTCAGAGAAACCTCTATGACTAAGTATTAAGCGTTCAATCTCCATACCTTCAAATTTAATGATTTGAGATCTTGATGGAAAAATGGGCCTTGAGATAGAAGGTCTGTCCTTAACGGAAGTGTCCAAGGTTGGCAACTGGCCATCCGAACGAGATCCGCATACCAAAACCTGTGTGGCCATGCTGGAGCCCCCAGCCAGGGCCGGTGCAAGGATTTTTGGTTACACAGGCGAAGACACATTTTGCCGCCCCCCCCCAAAAAAAAAAGGTTTTAGAAAAGCTAATTATACAACATGTTATTGCTAGACAGCATCTCACAGAGCCACACAACTGCACATCATTTCACACGTGTTACACCTATATAGTATGATTTAACTTTATAGACAGGCAGCACAACACTACACAGCACCACATGACTTGACAGATTGACACACTATGATGAACAACAGAACAACATGGGGTCTATACATAGCACATTTCTACAACAAGGTAGAAAACATGTCACAGTTTACAAGTGACAGCTACACAAATAGGAACATAATTACATACATTTTTACATAGCTGTACAATTTGGCACTGCTAGCAAGGTGAGTTACACAACTGCACAAAATGCCACTACACACCTTACACAGCTGTATAGCATGACCAGTGGTGGCTGGGGACATTTTGAGTTAGTGGGGCACCTAGACTCCTAACGGACTTAACTCTGAATGTGATATCCCACCCCATATCTATAATATGGACTACACAAAAAATAAACACATACCATTGTACATGTGCACACACTAACACTCACATAGGCACAAACATACACAAGAACATGAACACACATTATCACACGCAGTCACAAAAAGAGACACACTCAGATTCTTACTATCACACAGACATACTCATGCACACAACCATACATGCTCACACACAGACATGGTCACACACGCATGTGCAGGTGATTTGGCCATATGTAGTACACTAGCTTTCAGTGGTGTTTTAAAGAATTATTGAATGTTTTACAATAAGGAAGTTGGTTTCTTATTCAAGTTATTTTTTTGCAAAAGGGGCCTAGCAAAGAAAATGCATGTCCCTCTTTGATGTTTAATGTACTTTCAAGAAGTCCAGTTCCATAAGGGTGGATAATAGCCATCTCCTAATAAGTCTGTGACACTGGGAGCTATACATGGGGCTGTAACTTTGAAAGCATAGTGTTTTGAAAAACTTGGAAATAAACTGAGGGAGAATTCCTTACACTGCACTAAACACAAGTTACTTTCTCCATGCAATCTATAAAATGCAGTCAGTGACTGCATAATGCAAACATATCCTTTATTTATAAAATGGAAAGACCCTCATTGTACCTGTATGTATCAGATTTCCAAATAAAGGCTTTGTTAAGTACTATGAATTAATGGCAACTTTATATGGAAAGCAAGGGTTAAATAACAATAAACTGCTAATTTTTTTGTTTCTTTTTCCCCTCCGTGAAGTGTTGATTGACAGCACAATAAGCAGGAAAAGTGGTGGGGACAGTAAAGGCATAACTAAAAGATAAGGCAGTAAAGCAGCAGCAGTCCTGGCCAATACCACACCCAGACTTGCTGCAATACTTTGAGGTCATGAAAAAAAATAAAAACGCTTCACTGATTTTGCTCCCTTACAATGAATGAAACACCAGGTTTTCCAGCTAGGCATGTTTGCACAAGTGTTATCCAAATTCTAATCAGAAGCATTTCTGATTTAGTTGGGGTGACTATGATAACAAGGTGCCTGTCTCAAAACATTTTAGAACCGCTGCAGTGCTATGTCATATATATGCTGCCAGTGCTCACCATTTTCCTACTGACTCTGAGAAATTAATATTAGCGTTAGCGGGCACATATACAATCTGCCCCCTGGTCACTCAGTCAGTCCTCTTCCATTCATACTAGTAGGTACCTCCTACCTCTCCTGTACTTCACTCTCTATAAAGCCTTTCTGCCTTGCTGACTTGCGCCATAACACACTGAACCCCTAAAGTTTTTTTTATATAAAAAAGGGCCCCACTCCCAATAAAAAAATTTTTTAGTTGAGTTTCTGGGCATATTGGTGAGCCTCCACTGAGCTGAGCATGCATGGCATAGTAATAGGCACAGGCACTGGCAGCGCGTTACAGAGATACAGCTGCACAGAAAGACCACCCAGCCCGGGCTGCTCGGCTACTGCTTGAACTAAGTAGTTATAACCATTACCTCCATCCTCCCCTCCCCTCCTACCTTATCTTTCGTACCAGACCCGGTCTGACCGTCTGGGGTGGTCAGGCTTAGAGAGACAAAACTCTAACCGACTGTGTCACGCAGCAGCACCTCGCATTATTCCGAATTGGATTTTCCCGCTAAAACAGACAGTGAGTGACTCACTCCACACTGTCTGTGCTGACGCTGTGCACATTGCAAAGATAGTAGGCAGGGCCAGGGTTATAGCGCGACTCGCAAGAAAGCCCCACAACAGCGCACGCTCATAGCTACATAACTGAGTTGGAAGCTGGAACTGGAAGTTAACTTTAATGCTAAAACTAGATTAATACTGCTGACTGCATTGGAAAATAAAATTCTATCATATGGTGCAAGGCAGATAAAACTCCTGCTCTAAGTTGGCGCCCCCCTGTGGAGGGCGCCGTAAGGCGACTGCCTATACTGCCTTACACAAGCGCCGGCCCTGCCCCCAGCAGTACAAACGAACGCTCCATTAGGATTTTGGAAATCACTTTTGGAAGAAGAACTAGAGGCGGAAAGATATAAGCAGGTTGATAATTCCAAGGAAGTGACAACGCATCCACCGCTTCTGCCTGAGGATCCCTGCATCTGGACAGATACCTGGGAAGTTTCTTGTTTAGATGAGAGGCCATCAGATCTATTTCTGGAAGACCCCAGATTTGAACAATCTGAAGAAAAACCTCTGGATGAAGAGACCATTCGCCCGGATGTAACGTCTGGTGACTGAGATAATCTGCTTCCCAATTGTCTACACCTGGGATGTGAACCACAGAAATTAGACAGGAGCTGGATTCCGCCCATACAAGTATCCGAGATACTTCTTTCATTACTTGAGGACTGTGAGTCCCACCTTGATGATTGACATATGCCACGGTTGTGACATTGTCTATTTGAAAATAAATAAACGATTCTCTCTTCAGAAGAGGCCAGAACTGAAGAGCTCTGAAAATCGCACGGAGTTCCAAAATGTTGATTGGTAATCTCGCCTCCTGAGATTCCCAAACCCCCTGCGCTGTCAGAGATCCCCATACAGCTCCCCAACCTGATAGACTCGCATCTGTTGAGATCACAGTCCAGGTTGGACGAACAAAAGAGGCCCCTTGAAATAAACGATGGTGATCCATCCACCAAGTTAGAGATGATCGAACATTGGGATTTAAGGATATTAATTGTGATATCCTTGTATAATCCCTGCACCACTGGTTCAGCATACAAAGCTGGAGTGGTCTCATGTGAAAACGAGCAAAAGGCATCGCGTCCGATGCAGCAGTCATGAGACCTAGAATTTCCATGCATAATGCTACCGAAGGGAACAATTGAGACTGAAGGTTTCGACAGGCTGAAACCAATCTCAGATGTCTCTTTTCTGTCAGAGACAAAGTCATGGACACTGAATCTATTTGGAAACCTAAAAAGGTTACTCTTGTCTGAGGAATCAAGGAACTCTTTGGTAAATTGATCCTCCAACCATGTTTTTGAAGAAACAACACAAGTTGATTCGTATGAGATTCTGCAGAATGTAAAGACTGAGCAAGTACCAAGATATCGTTCAAATAAGGAAATACTGCAATACCCTGTTCTCTGATTACAGAGAGAAGGGCACCGAGAACCTTCGAAAAGATCCTTGGCGCTGTTGCTAGGCCAAATGGAAGAGCAATAAACTGGTAATGCTTGTCTAGAAAAGAGAATCTCAGAAACTGATAGTGATCTGGATGAATTGGAATATGAAGATATGCATCCTGTAAGTATATTGTAGACATATAATGCCCTTGCTGAACAAAAGGCAGAATAGTTCTTATAGTCACCATTTTGAATGTTGGTATCCTTACATAACGATTCAATATTTTTAGGTCCAGAACTGGTCTGAAAGAATTCTCTTTCTTTGGTACAATGAATAGATTTGAATAAAACCCCAGACCCTGTTCCAGAACTGGAACTGGTATAATTACCCCAGCTAACTCTAAGTCTGAAACACATTTCAGAAACGCCTGAGCCTTCACTGGATTTACTGGAATGCGTGAGAGAAAAAATCTTCTTACCTTGAAACCTATTCTGTACCCTTGTGAAACAATGTTCTGAATCCAAAGATTGTGAATCGAATTGATCCAAACATCTTTGAAAAATCGTAACCTGCCCCCTACCAGCTGCGCTGGAATGAGGGCCGCACCTTCATGCAGATTTAGGAGCTGGTTTTGACTTTCTAAAAGGCTTGGATTTATTCCAGACTGGAGATGGTTTCCAACCGGAAACTGTTCCTTTAGGGGAAGGGTCAGGCTTCTGCTCCTTACTCTGACGAAAGGAACGAAAACGATTAGCAGCCCTATATTTACCTTTAGATTTTTTGCCCTGGGGCAAAAAGGCTCCCTTCCCCCCAGTAACAGTTGAAATTATTGAATCCAACTGAGAACCAAACAACTTATTACCTTGGAAAGAGAGAGAAAGCAAAGTTGACTTAGAAGTCATATCTACATTCCAAGATTTAAGCCATAAAGCTCTTCTAGCTAAAATAGCTAAAGACATATACCGGACATCAACTCTAATGATATCAAAAATGGCATCACAGACAAAGTTATTAGCATGTTGAAGAAGTTTAACAATGCTATAAGCATTATGGTCTGTCACTTGTTGCGCTAAAGCCTCCAACCAGAAAGTTGAAGCTGCAGCAACATCAGCCAAAGAGATAGCAGGTCTAAGTAGATTACCTGAACATAAATAAGCTTTTCTTAAAAAAGATTCAATTTTCATATCTAAAGGATCTTTAAACGAAGTGCTATCTGCTGTAGGAATAGCAGTACGTTTAGCAAGAGTAGAGATAGCCCCATCGACTTTAGAGATTTTATCCCAAAACTCCAATCTATCAGATGGCACAGGGTACAATTTCTTAAACCTTGGAGAAGGAGTAAATGAAGTACCCAGACTATCCCATTCCCTAGCAATCACATCTGAGATAGCATCAGGAACTGGAAAAACTTCCGGAATTAAAACATGAGGTTTATAAACCGAATTTAAACATTTAGCAGTTTTAGTATCAAGAGGACTGGACTCCTCCATATCTAATGCAATCAAAACTTCTTTAAAAAATGAACGAATAAACTCCATTTTAAATAAATATGAAGATTTATCAGTATCAATATCTGGGGAAGAATCCTCTGAACCGGAAAAATCCTCATCAGAAACAGATAAGTCAGAATGATGGCGGTCACCTAAAAATTCATCTGAAATGTGAGAAGTTTTAAAAGACCTTTTACGTTTACTGGAAGGAGGAATAACAGACAGAGCCTTCCTAATAGAATTAGAAACAAATTCTTTAACATTAACAGGAACATCCTGAACAATAGATGTTGAAGGAACAACAACAGGTAAAGGATTATTACTAATGGAGACACAATCTGCATTGGAAAGTTTATCATGACAACTTACACAAACTACAGCTGGAGGAACAGTTACCACAAGTTTACAACATATGCACATAACTTTGGTAGAACCAGCATCAGGCAGCGTCTGTCCACTAGTGGATTGAGATTCAGGGTCAGGATGAGACATCTTGCAATATGTAATAGAAAAAACAACATATAAAGCAAAATTATCAAATTCCTTAAATGACAGTTTCAGGAATGGGAAAGAATGCAAAATAATAAGCTTCTAGGAACCAGAAGCAATGAAAGAGAGATGTTTAAATAATGTGAGTAAAAAAAGTGAGACAAAAAAGACGCCCACATTTTTTGACGCCAAATACAACGCCCATATTTTTGGCATAAAAAATGACGCCACATCCTCTGACGTCAAAAACGACGCCCACATTTTTTGGCGCAAAAAAATGTCTGAATACGCATGCGTCAAAGAAAACGCTAGACAGAATACAACTTCCGGCATCAATTACGGCGCCGGAAGTGACAAAATTTTTTGCGCCAAAAAAGTTTGCGCCAAAAATGACGTAATAAAAAGAAACATTTTCTGCCCCGCGAGCCTAACAGCACGAAGGAAAAAATGGTCAAATAAAATTTTTCAAGGTAAGAAAAAATAAATTGAATGCATTATCCCAATAATGAAACTGACAGTCTGTATTGAAAAGGAATACTGATTATCCTGAATCAAGGCAAATATAAGTTTATAGACATATATTTAGAACTTTACATATAAAGTGCCCAACCATAGCTTAGAGTGTCACAAAAAAATAAGACTTACTTACCCCAGGACACTCATCTACATATAATAGATAGCCAAACCAGTACTGAAACGAGAATCAGTAGAGGTAATGGTATATAAGAGTATATCGTCGATCTGAAAAGGGAGGTAGAAGAAATCTCTATGACCGATAACAGAGAACCTATGAAATAGATCCCCTAGAGGTAGACCATTGTATTCAAATAGGCAATACTCTCTTCACATCCCTCTGACATTCGCTGCACTCTGAGAGGAAAACCGGGCTTCAACCTGTTGTGAAGCGCATATCAACGTAGAATCTAGCACAAACTTACTTCACCACCTCCACGGGAGGCAAAGTTTGTAAAAACTGAATTGTGGGTGTGGCGAGGGGTGTATTTATAGGCATTTTAAGGTTTGGGAAACTTTGCCCCTCCTGGTAGGAATGTATATCCCATACGTTACTAGCTCATGGACTCTTGCTAATTACATGAAAGAAATATTTTTTTCTGGCAATGGATGAACTGTACAAGGAGGAAGATATTCAACTTTCTGCAGAACACAAGATGAGGAATCTTAAACAAGAAAAAAAACCAGTTGAGGAATATATTACTGAATTTAAGTTATATGCCTTAGATTCCTCATGGAGTGCGATATCCCTACGCAATCAGTTCCGTCTTGGTTTGGCCGAGACTATTAAGGATGAACTCACATGAGTAGAGTTACCAAACAACCTTGATGCTTTAATGAGATTATCCACACAAATTGATCAACGCTTTTGTGAAAGGAGGGCAGAACGGTTAAATCCTGATTACCAACCTAGACCCATGGGAGATTTCTACACCCCTCAACCCCCTTCACCCACAGCAGCAACAACGCCTATGGAAATTGGGATGCTACGTGGTCCTCTTACACCGGAGGAAAGATCTCGTAGGAGGAACAATCATTTCTGCATGTGCTGTGCGAGTTCTACGCACACCGTCCTTGACTGCCCTATCTTACAGAGGAATAAAAAGAGTAAGTTTGTTTATGTTAATACTTCTCAAATTCAAAATGACACTCAACCTTACTGTAGACTATCTCTTCTTTTACAGTGGGACCATAGGAGGATGGAAACCAATGCAATAGTCGATTCAGGAGCCGTTGGAAATTTCATGAATATCACAGTTGTCCAGACTAATAAAATTCCCACAATGTTAAAACCAATCCCATGTCAATTCGAGTTATTGATGGGTCCACTATATGTTTTGGTCCCATTACACACCACACAATTCCTTTGCTTGTTATCTCAGAAAAAGGGCATACAGAGTACATATCTTTTGATGTGATACCTTCACCTCACTTACCAGTTATTCTAGGAGTGAAATGGTTACAGTTACACAATCCTACCGTTAACTGGTTGAACCTACAAATCCATTTTCATTCTACCTATTGCACTAATACTTGTTTTCCTAAACACTTTCTGCTTCAATCTTCCCCACAGGGCGATACGATACCTAATCTTTACATGGAGTTTGAGGATGTATTCAGCAAATCTGAGGCTGAGAATTTGCCACCACACCGGGTATACGATTGTCCTATTCAGCTCATTCCTGGTGCATCCATACCTGTAGGACATCTATACCCAATGAGCCAACCTGAACTCAACCATTTAAAAACATACCTACAGGAAAATCTCCGTAAGGGATTCATCAGACCCTCCACATCCCCTGCCGGTGCAGGTATGTTTTTCGTAACCAACAAGGATTCCTTGGATTATGCCATAGGGGCTGTACTCTCACAAAGAAAATGTATAACAGAACAATTACATCCTATCTCTTATTTTTCCAAGGTCATGTCATCAGCTGAGATGAATTATATGATTGGTGACAAGGAATTGCTGACCATACGTAGATCTCTCGAGTTCTGGAGACATTTATTAGAAGGAGCCACATATCCTATCATCATATACACGGACCACAAAAATCTCCAGTATTTACAAAATAACAAGACATTGTCTACAAGACAGGTTCGTTGGTCCCTATACTTCGCAAGTTTCGACTTCCAAATAATAAACCGTCCTGCAAGTAAAAATGGTAAGGCTGATGCCTTATCAAGACAGGCAAGTATTTCTGCAGGAATTTCTCCACCCGCATCTATTATTCCAATAGAGCGCTTCTTCTCAAACCCAACCAACCACCTTATGAATATCAACCTTCTCTCTAAACAAACTCAACATTCAGGCCCAAAGTCAACCCATCTAGCAAGTATAGGTCATGCAACTAATAAGACCTTCTTACCAGAGAACCAGAGAATAAACATACTGGAACAACACCACGATTCTCCCTTAGCTGGACACCCAGGAGTTAAACGCACTCTAGAACGTCTCAAAAGAAAGTACTACTGGCCTAATATGAAATCGACTATAGAGGATTACGTGAAGTCTTGTGTAGTCTGTCAAACTTCAAAAAACGTAAAAAAGTCTCCATATGGGTTATTGATGCCATTAATGATTCCAGACAGACCCTGCCTCTTTCCAAAAACCAAACTACCATTTATGTAGTCATAGACACTTATACTAAAATGGCACACTTTATACCGTACCATAACGTACCATCGTCTACGGAAACTGCAACATTATTCATAGACAACATTGTTAAACTCCACGGAGTACCTTCAGTTGTTATCTCCGATAGAGGATCACAATTCACCTCCCGTTTCTGGAAAAAGCTTAGTGAGTCTTTAAAATTTGATCACCGTTACAGTACGTCATTTCACCCACAAACCAATGGACAAGTGGAAAGGCTCAATCAGTGGTTGGATGAATATCTAAGATGCTTTTGCTCGTACCAATAAAACAACTGGCACAAATTCCTGCCGATGGCAGAGTATGCATACAATAACCTAACTAACTCATCAACTAAATTATCACCTTTTTATGCAAACTACGGATTCCATCCTAACTTTAATTCCCAACCTGCTGAACCATCTAGTTCTCCGTTAGTAGATGAATTCATCAACTCACTACTAGACAATTTTAGATTCCTGAAAGAAAATATTACAAAAGCCCAGGCCTCACAAAAGCGATATTTTGACCTTCGAAGAAGAACATCCCCCACCTATCTTGTAGGAGACCAAGTGTGGTTATCGACAAAAAATCTTAAACTACATGTACTCAGTAAGAAACTCGTACACCGCTTTATTGGTCCATTCCCGATTTCCAAAGTGGTCAATTCCAATGCTGTAATTCTAAGTCTTCCGACTACTATGAAGGTCACCCTACCTTCCATGCTTCCCTTCTATAACCCTACAACTCTACCAGATCTGGAATTTCAGTTCTACCACCTACTGTTATGGACTCAGAATCGGAGGTTTATGAGGTACACTCTCTACTCGATTCAAGGTATTACAAACGTGAACTGCAGTACTTAGTCCGCTGGAAGAACTTCTCCATCGAAGAGGATAGTTGGGAACCTGCCTCCAACTTCAATGCCCCTAAGCTTATTTCTAGTTTCCATCGTCAGAATCCGGATCGTCCTCGGCCCCAAGCTGAAGATCAGCTTGCTTGAGGAGAGGATCCTGTCAGGATCTTGGGAAGGTCAGTACCTGTCACTTTAAGTTTTACACCAATCAACAACTTGCTTCCCCTTTAAATTCTTCCCGCTTGCAAAAACCATTGCTTAGTATTTTGTTTCCTGCACGCATGCAGTAGGCTTCCTACCTGAAGCTACCTGAAGCCAATCCGGCT
The DNA here is from genome assembly GCF_027579735.1 of Bombina bombina. Taxonomy (NCBI): domain Eukaryota; kingdom Metazoa; phylum Chordata; class Amphibia; order Anura; family Bombinatoridae; genus Bombina; species Bombina bombina. Next base: position 1,012,050,051 of record NC_069504.1, on the reverse strand, counting down.
TATTCTTACCAAGACCTAATTTTGAATCATCTTGTTCCATTATACACTTCTCTGAAATTTATCTGGACTTTCCTCTGCAAGGAAACGGCTTCCAGCCGAAGCTAAACAGCTAACAAGTTCAACAGATTCCTGTATATCTCCTGACACAAGACGCAACTCAATCTCTCCATCTACTTGTCAAAGGTACTATTTACATAAGTATCAGTTTGCTCATAGAGACTTTGTACTTACTTTTGTTACAGTATCAGTAGCGTAACACTCTTACAATATTAATCGGCAACTGCTGACGTCACACGCTACCTCCTACTAACAGTCTGTCAGCGTGAAGAGAAAACTCCTCCCCTGGGCTTTTACTTACAGCGCACTCGATTGCCACATCCTTCAGTGCTCGTTGACACAGCTCCTGCTTGAACATACTTATGAGATCAGTGTGAATATAAGATACGAACTTGTAAACATTATCTGAAAGACTTTTCGTACCATTATTGATTACCTGCAGAATTGATACTTTTAGGAGAGAAAGGAAGTTCCTAACCATCACTCTTGGGAATCCACAACCTAATACAAAGTAACCTAAAACATAATCTAAATCAGTCAATACTTAACATCATAGTATTGTACTACTACGGTTGTGTCACAGTTACACTATTTATGTGCAATTCTTCAGTTGAGACCCATATCATCTTATCACTAATGTGATCAGACATTGAGAGACATTACAAAAACTGAGGTTTCAGAGGCTCACACTATACTATGTACTTGGAATCTTACTTATTCTGCCATCTCACTATTGTATTATGTTCTATGTGGAATGTGTTACTTATTAATGTGTGTTTATAACTACACAAAACCTCAATAAACAAAAAATGTTAAAAAAAAATTAAAATCTAGGCTCATATAACTTGTAATCATTTATTTTTTTCTTGCTGAAAAAATGATATGATGGATTTTTTTTAATATTTAGTTGTTAGCAAATAATACATGTTGAATGTTCTTCAGCAAATGTGTAGTACTAACAGATGCAGTCGAGTCATCATTTTTTAGAAAATGTATTTTTATTATTATTATTATTATTACTATTATTTAAAAAAAATAAAAAAATACAGAATTTAGTAATTGTAGGGAGACATGTCTAGGAATTTAGTGCAGGGGTAGTGAATTATAGCGCTGCAGAATCTGTTGGCGCTCTACAAATAACCGATAGTAATAATAATAATTATAACAATACATTGTTATAGGCACAATTTCACTAAATGTTTCTCAAGATTTTTGGATTATTCTATTTAAAAAGCCTGACCACTTGTAAGCACAAATGGCATTTTTAAAACAGCAAAACTTACTTTTTTAATAGTGGGGGTTCCCAATTTTAATGTTTTTGCACATATTGAGGTCACATGTTAACAAAATCTAACTCTCCTTGGACAATGCTGTAGTGCATGCACAATTTTATGTGAAAAAAGAAGTAGAAATTTCTTGTTGACCTAATTATTTGGGTTGACAAGGATATTAGTCTTTGTAAAACACCTGGCATGGTTCAATTTAACAGACCCCAGATATACAGAAGTGTCTGACTGCTACAGAAAGCTTGAGGGAGCTGGATTGGGTGTGGGGGGTAGTATTCAAACCCTCTATCTCAGTTCCCTTAAACCCTTAAACCCTAAAACCCACAAGTCCTACTCTTTATGTGCATTTAACAGATCATCAAAAAGGCCTAGCGGCCCCCATGACCACTTTTTTAAAAGCCCAGCAGAACCTCTTTAAAATAAAGTCCCTATATAAGTTTTAATAGCCATGCATTCACTGTGTTAATAGACAATCCTTTTGGAAGGAAATGGTAAAAAAAAAAGGAAAGAAAGAAATATATATATATATAAAACTTTAAAGATCTCTCTCTCTCTCTAAATATATATAGCTTTGGTAAATTAACTTTAATAAAAACATTGGATATAGATAAGAACAATCTCTTTAGAAAGGCAGGGTCAAAAACTTTAAAGATATATATGAATAAATATCGATTTATCTTGGTTTCTTATAGCAGCAATTGCCTTCTCCTTCCTATCGCCTAGATTACGACTTTTGCGCTAAAGTGGGTGCGAAACAAACACAACAAAAGTTGCGTTATTTCACCCCCATAGCGCTGCCATTACGAGTTTCTAAAAAGCCTCCTTGTGTGTGCTATATGATGGTGTTAAGCTCCATACCGCACAAAATCCAAGGGCTGCTTTGACGTGCTTGTGCACTCTTTTCCCCATAGACATCAATAGGGTGAGGTGTTAGAAAAAAAAACACCTGAAGTGCGGAATGGCGATTGCCGTAACGCAACCCCATTGATGTCTATGTGGAAAAAAAGTTACGTTTAAACCTAACACCCTAACATAAACCCCAAGTCTAAACACCCCTAATCTGCCGCCTTGACATCGCTGTCAACAAAATAAAGTTATTAACCCCTAATCTGCAGATCCCCACATCGCCGCCACAAATAAAATTTATTAACCCCTATTCCGCAGCTCCCCGACATTGCCACCACTAATAAAAGTTATTAACCCCTATTACGCCCCTCCCCGACAACTCCGCCACTATAATAAATGTATTAACCCCTAAACCTCTGGCCTCCCACATCACCACCACTAAATAAACCTATTAACCCCTAAATCTCCAGCCCCCCACATCACAAAAAACTAAATTAAACTATTAACCCCTAAACCTAACAACCCCCTAACTTTATATTAAAATTACAGTATCCATATCTTAAAAAAAAAAAAAAAACTTACCTGTGAAATTAAAAAAAACTAAGTTTAACCCCTTAACGACCAACGACGTATGGGGTACGTCCTGCAAAAAAATGCAGTTAATGACCAAGGACGTACCCCGTACGTCGTTGGTCTTTGAAAGCCCTGGAAGCGATCCTAATCGCTTCCAGCCGCTTTCATGTTATTGCAGTGATGCCTCGATATTGAGGCATCCTGCAATAACAGTTTTGAGCAGTCCGATGCAGAGAGAGCCACTCTGTGGCCCTCTCTGCATCGGCCATTGATCGCAGTATTCGTTGGTGGGTGGGAGCTTACCAAGGGAGGCGGGTGGGCGGCGATCAATGGAGGAGGGGGGCAGGATCGCGTGTGGGGTGCGTGCCAGAATGCGCGCGCGTGCACGGGAGCGTGCGCGCGCGTGCACGAGGGTGGGTGCGCGCGTGTGCGGGTGGGAACCCTACACTATGGAACAAATACTCAGTGTTAAAGGACTCAGTGGGAGAGACTCAGTGGGATAAATAAATAAAATTAGTAATCTGGGAGAGGGTTGGGGGTTGGGGGTTGTGGGGGGGCAGCTACACTACAGAAAATAGTTTTTTTTTTTAATAAAAATAAACCAAAACATTTTTAATTTGAAACTGGGTACTGGCAGACAGCTGCCAGTACCCAATATGGCGCTCAATAAGTCAGGGGGGGGGGGGTTAGAGAGCTGTTTGGGGGGGGGATCAGGGAGGTTGGGGGCTAAGGGGGGATCCTACATAGCAGCATATGTAAATATGCTCAAAAAAAAAAAAAGATAGCTTTTATTTTAGTACTGGCAGACTTTCTGCCAGTACTTAAGATGGCGGGGACAATTGTGGGTTTGGGGATGGAAGAGAACTGTTTGGGAGGGATCAGGGGGTGTGATGTGTCAGGTGGGAGGCTGATCTCTACACTAAAGCTAAAATTAACCCTGCAAACTCCCTACAAGCTACCTAATTAACCCCTTCACTGCTAGCCATAATACTCGTGTGATGCGCAGCGGCATTTAGCGGCCTTCTAATTACCAAAAAGCAACGCAAAAGCCATATATGTCTGCTATTTCTGAACAAAGGGGATCCCAGAGAAGCATTTACAACCATTTGTGCCATAATTGCACAAGCTGTTTGTAAATAATTTCAGTGAGAAACCTAAAATTGTGAAAAATTTAAAAAAATTTTTAATTTGATCGCATTTGGCGGTGAAATGGTGGCATGAAATATACCAAAATTGGCCTAGATCAATACTTGGGGTTGTCTACTACACTACACTAAAGCTAAAATTATCCCTAAAAGTTCCCTACATGCTGCATAATTAACCCCTTCACTGCTGGCCATAATACACGTGTAGTGCGCAGTGGCATTTAGCAGCCTTCTAATTACTAAAAAGCAACACCAAAGCCATATATGTCTGCTATTTCTGAACAAAGGGGATCCCAGAGAAGAATTTACAACCATTTGTGCCATAATTGCAGAAGCTGTTTGTAAATAATTTCAGTGAGAAACCAAAAGTTTGTGAAAAAATTAGTAAAAAAGTGAACAATTTTTTGTATTTAATCGCATTTGGCAGTGAAATGGTGGCATGAAATATACCAAAATGGGCCTAGATGAATACTTTGGGATGTCTACTAAAAAAAAATATATACATGTCAATGGATATTCAGAGATTCCTGAAAGATATTAGTGTTCTAATGTAACTAGCGCTAATTTTGAAAAATAATGGTTTGGAAATAGCAAAGTGCTACTTGTACTTATTGCCCTATAACTTACAAAAAAAGCAAAGAACATGTAAACATTGGGTATTTCTAAACTCAGGACAAAATTTAGAAACTATTTAGCACGGGTGTTTTTTGGTGGTTGTAGATGTGTAACAGATTTTGGGGGTCAAAGTTAGAAAAAGTGTGTTTTTTTCAATTTTTTCCTCATATTTTATAATTTTTTTTATAGTAAATTATAAGATATGATGAAAATAATTGTATCTTTAGAAAGTCCATTTAATGGCGAGAAAAACGGTATATAATATGTGTGGGTACAGTAAATGAGTAAGAGGAAAATTACAGCTAAACACAAACACAGCAGAAATGTAAAAATAGCCTTGGTCCCAAACGGACAGAAAATGGAAAAGTGCTGTGGTCATTAAGGGGTTAAACTATAAATTAACCTAACATAAGTATTATACTAAACTATTATACTAAAATTAAAACAACTACCTATTAAAAAAACTAAATTACACACTGAAAAAAACTAACACTACTAAAAAAATGAAGTCTAAAATTACAAAAAAATAACAAATAATTACGAAAAATAACAAACGAAATTTAAAAAAACAAAAACAATTACACCTAATCTGTTAGCCCTATAAAAATAAAAAGCCCCCCTAAAATAAAAATAAAACCTAGCCTACAATAAACTACCAATAGCCCTTAAAAGGGCCTTTTGTGGGGCATTGCCTTAAAGAAATCAGCTCTTTTACCTGGAAAAAAAATACAAAGACGCCCCAACAGTAAAACCCACCACCCAACCAACCCCCCAAAATAAAAAAAAACTATTACAAAAATCTAAGCTACCCATTGCTCTGAAAAGGGCATTTATATGGGCATTGCCCTTAAAAGGGCATTCAGCTCTTTTACATTGCCCTGAAAAGGGCATTCAGCTCATTTACCTAAAGCCCTAAACCCTAACAACCGAAGATCCACTCACAGTTTCTGAAGTCCGGACATTCATCCTCATCCAGGCAATGCCCATGCAAATGCCCTTTTCAGAGCAATGGGCAGTTTAGGTTTTTTTTAGAGTTAGGTTTTTTATTTTGGGGGGTTGGTTGGGTGGTGAGTTTTACTCTTTGTATTTTTTTCCAGGTAAAAGAGCTGATTTCTTTAGGGCAATGCCCTACAAAAGGCCCTTTTAATGGCTATTGGTAGTTTATTGTAGGCTAGGGTTTATTTTTTTATTTTGGGGGGGCTTTTTTATTTTTATAAGGCTATTAAATTAGGTGTAATTGTTTTTATTTTTGATCATTTCTTTTGTTATTTTTCGTAATTTAGTGTTTGTTATTTTTCGTAATTTAGTGTATGTTATTTTTTGTAATTTTAGACTTAAATTTATTTAGTAGTGTTAGGTTGTTTTAATTTGTAATTTAGTTTTTTTAATTGATTGTTATTTTAATTTTAGTATAATAGTTATGTTAGGTTGTTAGTTTAAACTTAGGTTTTTTTAATTTCACAGGTAAGTTTTTATTTATTTTAAGGGGATTTGGGGATATTGTAATTTTAATTTAAAGTTAGGGGGTGATAGGTTTAGGGGTTAATAAGTTTATTTAGTAGTGGCGATGTGGGGGGCTGGCGGTTTAGGGGTTAATAGGTTTAGTTAGTGTCGGGGAGTGGTGGAATAGGGGTTAATAACTTTATGATAGTGGCGGGGATATGGGTGGGTGGCAGATTAGGGGTTAATAAGGTTTAAATAGTGTTTGCTATGCGGGAGGGTGGCGGTTTAGGGGTTAATATGTAGTTTATGGGTGTTAGTGTACTTAGTAACACTTTAGTTATGAGTTTTGTGAAACATTTTTGTTACACAAAATTCATAACTACTGCTCTCAGATGGCGTTATGGATCGTGTCAGTATAGGCTGTAACGCAAGCATTTTAACCTCACCGCACAACCTGTAATACCAGCTCTATGGAAATCCCACACAAAAACGTAATTTTTTGGAGTGCGGGATTGACTTGCGTTACAGGCTAAAATGCTTGCGGTATAGCTATACCGACACGACTCCTAATGACTGCCTTACTGTTTTTAAGCTGCAATTGCAATTTTTTAGCATTAAAACCGTAACGCACAACTCATATTCTAGGTGAATGAGTTTCAAAGGCTAAGGGCAAACATTTCCCTGGTTTATTGCCAAATCTAAAAATATGTGGCCGCATTTCTTAAATTAAGTTATTCTTCCTTATAAAAAGTATCTTTCTGAGGGGACGGAGCTAGCCATCTAGCAGGAGAGATGTGTTTGGAGAGTGCTCTCTGCTAGATTCCCTAAAAACATATAAAAAAAGTCCTAATATAGTGATTATAGCACCTGTTAAGGACATTGTGATTTGCCCATAGGAGATTTGGAACACTTTGGGCTCTTTCGAGATCCTTGGGACAGAGTCACGTTAATTCATCTGGCAGCAGACTCTTTGTAAGGACCCGGAGGCGATCTCTAACTGTGTTCCCGAGTGGTTCCTGCCGCAACTTGGTCATACCGCCTTTCCCTCCACTGACCCGGCACGGGAGCTTACAGCGCAATCACCTGAGCTGCACTGCTGACCGGAGGGTCGGGGCTCCGCTCCGGTGCAGCAGTAGCAGACCCGGCGTTTGTTCTGAGAGGATTGAGAGACCGGATTTCCCAGAACTGATCTGTATACCGACCGGACTCACCTTCCTACAGCTACACCCCTACAACTGCAGCCTGACCCCAGCTGGGAGCCTAGAGAGATCCGGGAGAGGTAAGAGGAGAGGGAGCTGCGCCATACCTTTCTTTTTTCTTTTGGCGTGAACACCCGCCATCTTGGGACCGGCTCCCCTGCCTCTGCAGACACTGCCCCTGCTGTTGGGCTCATTTGGATACACGGAGGGCGGGTAGACCAGGGGGAGCTCTTGATTAGCTGCAACCTACAGAGATTACTTCTGGATATTTGCGCTCCCCCTGCAATACCTGGCCCCTATTCACAGCACATATTTGCCATCTCCCCTCAAGTTAAAATCAACATCGTAGTTTAGTGGCACTGGCATCTGCTTTATAACCTTTTGGCCCCTGACTGGAGTGACTTACTTGAACTCTGAATTCTGTACTATATACCATTCCCACTGCTGTTTTTGGTTACAGCAATACCGCAAGCACCTATAATCTGAGTCCTATAGGGGAGATAGAAATTTCCTGTCCAGCAGCCAGGTCCACTACAAAATAACTCTTTTCTGCTTTTTATCTGCAGGAGACCAGGAACACTCCTCTCTGCTCCCATATACCACCATACCTGTGGCTGCTTTACCCCTATATTCTGCTATGACACACTGTCACATTGTCTGAGGTGCCTTATGAAGACCTTTGCACCTACTAATATAAGCTGGTTCTTTACTGACTTTTGCTGAATATAGGCGACCTGTACCTAGCCTTTTACATAATTGCCAGCTATTTAACTTAAAACGGCTGTGTCAACACCCTTGCCTGTTTCTATTGTTTTTTTTATATATATACCATTAGGTATACAATGTAATGTGATGTTTGAATTTATTTAGTGACCTCTCTAATAACAACTACTTTCTTGTACTAGCAGCATTGCCTGTTACTGTTGCTTCCCACTCTGATATTATTCAGAAGGTCCTATTTATGCCTTTAATTTAGACTGACATATACAGGCTTCATTTAGGGAAACTTTTGCAATTTGAACACTAATGTCTGCCTAATCACCTTTGCCTCCTGACAGGTTGCCACTAATATTGTCTCATTTCTTGCAATTGATTGTATATTTTTTTTCGCCAAGGTAGTAACCCCTCTGGACTCACCCTTTCTGACCTAGCTAGTCTAGGTTGGTCACTACCACTTCCCCTTTCCCCTTCTGCAAGGTCGTATCCCCTGTCCCCGAGTCGAGAGGGGCTCTTGATGTTTGGAGGGAAAAAATCTGCCTAGCAGCAATAATTGTGAAAGCTTACATGTGATATTTAGATTCTGCTGATAGCATAACCTTCAAACATTTCTCTCTGTGATAAGGTATTTTGAAAACATGTGAATTGCTTTTTATCTAATGCTGTGACCCCAGTCAATCAGATATAAGCAAATTATTATAGTACTGTCCTGTGTCTAGAATTCTTCCTGAAAACCCATGCAAGCCCGCAAAATGCCTCAATCATTCAAAAGAAAACAAAAACCTCTTAATACCCCCAAACGTACAGTGGTTGACCACTTCAGCAATCCCCTCTCTAGATCTCGGGCTGGCTCAGATGAGGACCTTACAGATGCTAGCAGCTCTGCTGAAACAACTGGTGAAAATACCTTGTCCCAGGCTGTGGGACGTTCGCTGCGGACTGAAAAGGAAGTAAATAACAACCTTATGGACTCTATCACGGCACTCCTGGCCTCCTAACAAAAAAATTCGAGAAGAGCCATGCGGATTTGAAACGTGACATAGCCTCTATTGGCGAGCGCACAGACATAATAGAGCACAAGCAAGAGGATCTGATGATTGATCATACTAACCTGCTTGGCTATTCTCAGTGCCTGGCCGAACAAATAACGGATCTAGAGCTTAAATTGGCCGACTTAGAGGACCGCACCCGACGCAACAATATCCGTGTGAAAGGTATTCCTGAGACTGTCTCTCCACAAGATTTAGAGAAATACCTTCGGGAGTTGTATACCGCAATTGTGGGCCCAGAAGAAGGGCAAGAGATGATGATTGATCGAGCACACAGGGCGCTGAGGCCCAGGTCCAGCGAAGGTGAGAAACCGCGAGATGTCATAATTCATCTCCACTATTTTACCTTTAGAGACAAACTTCTTTGTGCCCTTGCAGGGGGCAGAACTCTCCCAGATCAATTCTCAGAGGTGCAGGTTTATCAGGATCTCTCACCGCATACTCTCCAAATACGACGCCATTACCAGCCATATACGAGACTGCTGCGAGATAAAGCAATAAAATACCGATGGGGGTTTCCTGTCAAACTACATATAACCAAAGAAGGTCACCAGTATACGGTCTCTTCACCGGAGCAAGCTAGAGAACTCATGCAAAAATGGGATCTGCTACCACCAGACCCGCCTAACTCCCAACAGCTCCAAAAAGACCCAACCAGAGGCTTAAGGGCTGCTGCTCCCGAGTGGCGACCTCTCCCCCAAAGAGTGGGAAATCCTCAGAAAAAACCCCTGCGATAGACGGGAGGGAACCCCCCTCCAGATGGTGCCCCCACGGTCCCAAGCTCCACATGAAACCTGCTTGCCAAGCTTTCTGCACTAAACCTAGGGCATTGAAGCCCTCCACTCCTCTCTTGGAGGAAGTTGATATCCCTGACGGGATTAATAGACTCAACTGTTCCTAATGGGACATTGCATGGTGTTTTCGGTCCCTCTTGTTCTATAGCTTCTTCTTATCTCCCTTCTGCTGTTTGTCCTATCCTTTTTCCTTCTCTCCCCGTTTGGGCCTTTCTCTTTCTTCTGGGAGATAAGTAAGAATCAATGTGTTGTAACACTTCCTTTGTTGTTAACCAATATATGTTTATATTTGTTGAGCTGAGATACATGCCATTGATATCACTTCACTAAAGTGGATTTATGTGCTGGTCCCCGCCTTATGGTTATTGTCATAGTCCTACTCTGCTTTTTGAGTTCAACCCTATTGAAATTTGACAACATGTATCCCCTGTAGAGCTGTGTATCTGCCATACTGACCCTCCACACACTACTCTAGAGACGGTAGACATGACACAGACTACTGAAACTTGACATTTGTAAAAGTCTAACACATGACACAAAATGACTGACTGGGGTCAGGCTCTCTATGCTGACCTCCCCCCCGCCTTAAAAGCTGTGATCTCTTGCTATTTCTAGTAAGAGCACTCATAGAGATTGTGTATTCTACACATCACCAAGTATCCTGACTGATACCCAAACAATCCGCGCAGTTTTACGAGCACTGATAGTCCCACCTCTCTCTCCCCCTACCCTCCCCCTCCCTCCTTTGTTTCCCTTCCCTAGCCTCTCCAAGCCCACATCACTCTTCCCATACCACTCTCCTCCCACTGGAGACATGGACTCTCCCAACCGTATGGCGCCTGTGACTGTAGCCACCCTCAACGCCCAGGGCTTAAACTCTCCAACTAAGCGAAGCCTCCTATCAAACTACCTTGATTCTCACAAACTGCATATTGTGTTTCTTCAGGAGACCCATTGGGACAACAAAACTAGACCGTTTCGTGCCCCGGTACACTATCCCATATGTGAAATGGCTTCTTTCTCAGAGAAAAAGAGAGGAGTCGGGATCCTGGTCCATAGAGACATTGGTTGTGCCATAGAATATGTTGACCGAGATCCTGAAGGCAGATACCTGATCTTGGTCTGTTCACTGAACGGGATCTTATACACTCTGGCGTCCATTTACGCCCCGAATGTCAAACAGCTCCCATTTCTGAGAAAGTTCCTAAGGAGACTCGGAGAAGTCAGGAGGAGACATCTTTTGATAGGAGGGGACCTTAATCTGGTGTGGGATCCTACACTTGATAAAAAGACTCTGAAAGCATGCCCCTCTGACCGAAACCTCAATACCCAATCTAATGCGCTATGCAAGCTCATGTACCAGTTTGGCCTTTATGACATCTGGCGTTGCCTTGCTCCGACTGAGCGTGACTACACGCATCATTCTAAACCGCATAACTCCTACTCCAGGATCGACTATCTCCTGTGCGACTCCTGGACTCTGGACCAGTTCTGCACCCCGCGGATAAGAAGGTGAATATCTACTCACAGTGTATATTGCAGGTTACCGGCTCCTTCCCAATATGAGAAGACAATATCACAGATTCAGTAAAAAAGTTTGTCTTTATTTGGCTCAACGCAAAAGCGTTTCAACGGTCCCAGCCGTCTTTCTCAAGAGCAATAAAAGTGCTTTACAAACCAAAGCATTGATGGTTTGGAGTCATTTGAGATGAAATCAATAAGAGAGAGCAGTTGCGAGTTCAGGCAAATTTGCTCCGACTCCGACAGGTGTACTATTATAAAGGAAACAAAGCCGATAGACTGCTGGCCCGTAAGCTCTGGGACCGGGCGGTCCAGGCCAGGATCCCTGCGATTTCAACAACGGCAGGCATTGTTCACTCCCCAAAGGATATAGGGAAAGCGTTTGCTGATTATTACACCTCACTTTATAACTTAAATAGCGACTCTCTGGGAGTTGAGGCTTGCAGAAAAGCAACCCAACAGTTTTTGAAGGGTCTGGAGCTTTCCTCCTTGGATGCAGATGCGGTTGATGACCTCAATGCCCCTTTCACATTGGAGGAGATCAAGGCTGCCATTGTGACCCTGAAACTTTACTTCGTCTTTTCGCTGCAGTAAGGGAGAGGGGAGCTTTTCTCCCTGAATTTCTGGAATCTAATATCCTGACTATTCCCAAGGAAGGGAAGGACCTGATCCTCTGTGCGAGCTATCGGCCTATCTCCCTTATTAATGTGGACGTGAAGGTCTACGCCAAGGTCCTGGCAACCAGGCTTGGAAAACACTTGCCCTCTCTGGTCCATTTGGACCAAGTGGGATTTGTGCAGGGGAGACAGGGTACGGATAATACCCGTAGACTCCTTAACATTTTCATGGAAGCGGCGGATATGGGACTACCCCTCCTCACCTTGTCAATAGACGTGGAGAAAGCGTTTGACAGGGTGGGGTGGGATTACATGTTCTGTACCCTGGAACATTTTGGGGTCCCTGAGACATTCCGTGCGGCTATTGCTGCCCTTTACACCTCCCCAACAGCCGTTATCAAAGGTATGGGCTTCTGCTCACCTAAAGTCGTGATTAGGAATGGTACCAGACAAGGTTGCCCCTTGTCCCCGCTTCTCTTTGCACTGGTGATGGAACCTCTCGCGGAGGCCATTAGAGATAGCCCTGTTGTACAGGGCCTTCAAATTCATGATACCCACCAGAAATTGGCACTCTTCGCTGACGACCTCACTCTCTTCCTCACTGACCCAGTGGAATCACTTCCCCATCTCTTCGAGATTTTTGAGTTTTTCAGCAGTATCTCTAATTATAAGATCAATGTATCCAAAACAGAGGCATATATGATCCATATTGCACTACCTGAACAAAGACGCTTACAGCGACTCTACTCTTTCAAATGGTCGACAGATGGGATTAGACACTTAGGGGTCTTCTTGTCTCATGACAAGAATATAGTCTTACAGAAAAACTACACTGTCCTGCTGCGGGAAGTTGAGGTGAGATTGTGTTCCAAAAAATATGAAGAAATCTCTTGGATGGGCAGAATTGCCACCCTGAAGATGATGATTCTCCCTAAAGTAACCTATATTATGAGGTGTATCCCCATCCCTGTGCCAGAAAAGACTTTGCGTGGCTTTCAAACCGCATTCAATTCCTATGTCTGGGATAATAAGCGTCCGAGAGTGGCGGCGGCCACACTCCAGGCCCCGATAGACCGGGGAGGCTTGGCGCTGCCTTCCATCCAACTGTACCACCAAGCTGCGATGCTCTCACACGTCTCTGCGTGGGGTCCTAACTTGCCCCCAACGAGATGGAGGGAACTGGAACAAGCTTCCCTCCCTGCCTATGTTGACCTCTCGGACTTGCTATGGGTCCCTCCGCATCTGGCCGCACAAATTCCAATTTCCAACCCTCTAGTCAAGGGCTGTCAATTGGCCTGGTTCCGCCTCAGACACCACCAGTTGATCGCCCCGCATCCCTCTCCTATCTACCCGGTTATGTCACTCTTGCAGAGTCTTCCCAATACTCGCCTTGTCCCTTGGAGGGATTTAGAGATCTCCACACTGGGTGATTTCTATTCAGACGAGAACCTTCTTTCGTCCCGGGACATGATTGCTAAATACGGGGTTCCCCGCCTTCTGGAGTTTGACTTTGCAAGACTCAGGTCTATGATGAAAACATGGGGATTCCTAGTTGACCGGATCAGGAGATTCACAATTTGGGAGGTTAGATGGGGAGCGAACTTACAATTGTTCAAACCCCTCACCACCCACTATGGAGCCCTGTTGGGGCCTCCCACTCTAGTGAAAACCAGACATATGGTTTCCTGGGAGACTGAGCTAGGACTGACTTTCGCGCCACTTGAGTGGTCTAAGGCGATACAACTGACTAAAGCTCCGCTCCATTGCATCACAATGTATGAACTTTATTTTAAGATCCTCACCAGATGGCACTTAGTGCCGACCAAACTTCGGACTCTCTATCCTGAGCACTCACCCCTGTGCTGGAGGGAGTGTGGAGAGATAGGGTCCCCACTTCATATGTGGTGGTCATGTGACAAGCTTCGGCCACTCTGGGCGAGGGTCAGCGCGGCCTGTACGGCCTTGGTGCTCCCGGCCCCGGATACTCCGGGCCTTGCCCTTTTACATATTGGAGTAAAAAAGCTTCCAAAGCACAAGAGATACCTCCTAATCTATCTGTTTACATCAGTCAAGATGTTGATTGCTAGAAATTGGAAAAAGCAGCAACCTCCGAGATGGCAGGCAGTCCTTGACTACTTGCAATACCTCAAAGTAATGGAGGACTATGTCTTTAGAACAAGGAAACAGTCAGATCTCTTTTCCCTAATATGGGGACCATGGGAGGCCTATCTGAAACCAAACGCATAATGCTCTACTCTCTCTAAAATAAGAGACCTCCTCTTGACCGTCTCGCTCTTCCCTCCCCTAGAAGATACACCTCACTATGGGTGACTTGAGGTGTTCTTCGATGCCCCTACCCCTCCCCTCCTTCCCTTCCCCGTTTGCCTTCTCTACCTCTTTCCCTAATATCCCCTCCTCTTCCCTTTGAGAGAGGTGGGTGACCGACTTTTTCGATAGTTTTCCCAACTATGTATACCACTTCCCCCAACTATCCTACCTCACTTTGATGTCAGGATTATAAGGTATGACGTATGACACCATGCGCTACCTAATTTACAGAATGTTAACTAAACTAAAATTAGAAAGGGAAACCTACTCATTGACAAGCCATTGCACATCCACGAGAAAGTGAAAGTACACAGCTGAAGTATGATTACAGGGCAAATTGGTCCCCCCCTACAGGTCTAATGACCATATTTTGAATGTCATTTGTCCTCAGGAAAATCGCGTGTTATAGCGTTCACTAATATGTCAAATGTAAACTGTGATGTGTTTTGGTTTTATACATTCATTGTTAATAAAAATTTATTTAAAAAAAAAAAAAAAGTATCTTTCTACTTTTTTACATTCTAATAGCCTTTTCAGAGGTGTTGATGGTATTTTGCATATGCCTCCAACATTCCATGAAAGCAACTTTAAAGAGTGTGGGGTTCTTCCCTCTTAGGGCTAGATTACAAATGGACCACTAATTATTGATCCCACTTGCATGATAACTGCGCTTTGTATTTTTGTATGTGCAGGATACCGTGCGTATTACAAGTTGAAAGTAAAAGGTTTTGGCTTGCGCACTAACCCGACGTGCAAAAATGCAAAGTCACACTATTGCGACCACGTTACTACCAAACAAGACAACAACTAAAAAGAAAATTTGTTTTGCCAAGAGACCTCTTTAGGTGAAAACAAAATAGAATAGTTAAGTTCATTATCTAAAAAAATCTGAGCTTACTCTGGTGAATCTAAAATTACAAATGAGATCTCTCAATTTATTGTTCAAATCATATATAATTGTCTTCCCTCCTGAACTACTGTAGTACAATTGTGTGAAAACTGTTGCTTCTTTGCATAAACTTCCAAGGATTAATCTTGAAAGAGTAAAACAATGTTATTGTTGTATTTAAGCTGTTGAATCTTTTTATAAGCCCTTAGTATTTCAATCATGCCCTGAAAGTTTAGACATTTAATGATCACTGGGCAATATTTCTTCCATATTCCAATCAACTGGGGATCTGTGACAATCCTATGGCCTCTAGTTATCAAGGTCTGTCGGACCTGATCCGACATTATAGCTATGAACCCCTAATCTGCTGCCCCTAACACTGCCGACCCCTATATTATATTTATTAACCCCTAATCTGCCCCCCCAACGTCACCGCTACCTACCTACAATTATTAACCCCTAATCTGCCGACCGGACCTCACAGCTACTATAATAAATGTATTAACCCCTAATCCGTCTCACTCCCGCCTCAAAAACCCTATAATAAATAGTATTAACCCCTAATCTGCCTTCCCTAACATCGCCGACACCTAACTTCAAGTATTAATCCCTAATCTGCCGACCGGACCTCGCCGCTACTCTAATAAATGTATTAACCCCTAAAGTCTAACCCTAACACCCCCCTAAATTAAATATAATTTAAATCTAACGAAATAAAATAAATCTTATTAAATAAATGATTCCTATTTAAAGCTAAATACTTACCTGTAAAATAAACCCTAATATAGCTACAATATAAATAATAATTACATTGTAGCTATTTTAGGATTAATATTTATTTTACAGGCAACTTTGTAATTATTTTAACCAGG
Source organism: Bombina bombina (assembly GCF_027579735.1). Taxonomy (NCBI): domain Eukaryota; kingdom Metazoa; phylum Chordata; class Amphibia; order Anura; family Bombinatoridae; genus Bombina; species Bombina bombina. Next base: position 1,012,034,100 of record NC_069504.1, on the reverse strand, counting down.
TACAATAGCTATTAAATAGTTAATAACTATTTAATAGCTACCTAGTTAAAATAATTCCAAAATTACCTGTAAAATAAATCCTAACCTAAGTTACAATTAAAACTAACACTAAACTATCAATAAATTAAATAAACTATCTACAATTATCTACAATTAAATCAACTAAACTAAATTACAAAAAAACAAACAAACACTAAATTACAAAAAAACAAACACTAAATTACAAAAAATAAAAAAAGATTACATGAATTTTAAATTAATTACACCTACTCTAAGCCCCCTAAAAAAATAACAAAGCCCCCCAAAATAAAAAAAAATGCTCTACCCTATTCTAAAATAAATATTTTACAGCTCTTTAACCTTACCAGCCCTTAAAAGGGCCTTTTGCGGGGCATGCCCCAAAGAAAACAGCTCTTTTGCCTGTAAAAAAACATACAATAACCCCCCACCCAACATTAAAACCAACCACCCACATACCCCTAATCTAAGCCAAACCCCCTTAAAAAACCTAACACTAAGCCCCTGAAGATCTTCCTACCTTGTCTTCACCACGCCGGGTATCCCCAATCAGTCCAGAAGAGGCTCTGAAGTCTTCATCCTATCCGGGCAGAAGAGCTCCTCCAGAGGGTCCGAAGTCTTCATCCTATCCGGCAAGAAGAGGGCATCCGGACCAGTAGACATCTTCATCCAGGCGGCATCTTCCATCTTCTTCCATCCGGCGCGGAGCGGGATCATCTTGAAGCAGCCGATGCGGATCCATCCTCTTCTAACGACGTCCTAAGTCCGAATGAAGGTTCCTTTAAATGACGTCATCCAAGATGGTGTCCCTCAAATTCCGATTGGCTGATAGGATTCTATCAGCCAATCGGAATTATGGTAGGAAAAATCTGATTGGCTGATTGAATCAGCCAATCAGATTCAAGTTCAATCCGATTGGCTGATCCAATCAGCCAATCAGATTGAGCTCGCATTCTATTGGCTGTTTCGATTTAGGAAGTAGTATGTGTGATTCAAGCATTTGGTCTGTGAAACCCCTCTCTGTCAGTAGTGAATTAAATAGCAATGTGTGAGGTGTTATGACATGATGTAAGTACACTTTGTAATATTTTATACTTAGCCCATCTGGACCTGGGCTCTTCCCGTTTGGCATGCTTTTAATAGCCAATTTAATTTCTTCTGCCGTGATTGAGTCCTCTCGGTTTAGTGTAGGGAGGTATAGGTCTGACAGAAAGTTTTCTATTTCTGCTTGCCCGCTGTAATTATTTTAATTGTGTAGTGTCTCATAAAATTGCCTTAATGTCTCTGCAATATTTTTGCTATATTTATGTAAGCATCCTTGCCTTTCCAAAATGTTGTGTATATGCATATTCAGCTGCCTGGGACTAAGAGCCCTTGCCAAGGAGGAGCCTTCCTTGTTGTTTATATCAAAATATTTTTGTTTCAAAAGAGTAATTTTTCATTGGTATTCTTTTAAAAGGTGGTTATGGAGATCATTCCTAGCTTGTGATATCGATTCTGTGATACTGGTAGAGGATGGGTTTTTTTTAAGTTTGGTTTCCCAATATTTGATCTGTGCAAGTGTAGAATTCATAAATTGTCTTTGTTTTTATTTCCCTCGCTTTGTGCTTGATAAATTCTCCCCCGATTATATACTTATGTGCTTCCCGCAGTGTTGTGTAAGGGGTGTCATTAACTGTATTCTACCTTAAATAATGGCCCAATGTGTTGACAATTTCGATCTTGATTAATGGATTGTCAAGTATGCGCTCATCTAATTTCCATATATATGGAAGGGCGGGAATATTGGACCATTCAATTTTACACTGCACTAGGACATGATCAGACCATGTGAGAGGTAGTATTTTGGAGTCACTTATCATTGACAGTTCAATTTGGTCAGTCATGATGTAGTCAATTCTGGTGTATACCTGGTGCGGATGTGAGTAAAAAAGTGTATTCTCTGGTTTTGGGATTTGTCATGTATTTTTAAAAGTTTGAGTTGAGTATTTGCTGCCTTGATAACTCTAGTTTAAGTGCTGGATTTGCCATTGAAAGTATCCTTGGTGGGGTCTAAAGGTAGGTTCAGATCCCCGCCCAGGATTAGAGTGCCCTTGGAGTGCTCTAGCAGTTTTTAGCTTAATTGTTTGAGTGTAATGTGCTGATCCTGATTTAGTAGATACACACTCGCTAATATGACCAGTTTGTCATAGAGTAGACCAGTGACAATTATATATCTCCCATTAATGTCTTTCTCTATACGTATAGGCTGGAATTAAACTGTGTTGCTGAGAAGTATGCCTACTCCACCCATTTTTGAGTCCCCTGACGCTAGAAATGTGGTCCTGTATCTATTGCTAATAAGTTTTGGTTCTCTTCCTTTCTTGAAATGTGTCTCTTGAACAAATATGATATCTCCTGAGTCTTTGTATAATTGATTAAAAGCTATGGATTTTTTTTCAGGGCTATTCAGGCCTTTAGCGTTTATGGTTATCAATGTGAGCGGTTGAGTTTGTGTCCTAGTGGCTATTTACGTATAATAGAGTAAGGGAATATATCAGATGTACCGGTGTGTCTGAATGTAGGGAGAGATGGTGGCTATGTTTAAGAAGGGAGATCTAAACAGGAAATGCCTGGGTTAGTGATGAAGTGAGTGGTTGTACTTGGTTCTCCAAGTGAATAGTGTTTACTTTCAAACAGTAGGTAAATATATAACAAATTATCAAACAGATTACAAGAAAATGTAAAATAACAGTGAGGATTAACCAGTATCTCCTGTTTTACTAATTCAATGCTAAGTGCAACAGTTACTATCAATGAGAGAAGTAAGAGTATCTAAATCTTGCTTGTGGTAGTGCTATGTGTGCTGATATGAATTATTTACTGCTATCTCCCTTATCAAGGTTTGCTCTGGTCTCAGCACTGCCTTTTATAGCCGACAATCTCTGCTATATTAACTCTTAATGCTCAGTTATTATCATCCAAGATACTCTCTCTGTTATGTCCCAGTGCAGGGCCAGTGATGTATGGCTAAAGGTGTAAGGCAGATTCGCCAGTGTGAGATGCAGACCGGTTGCAGGCCATATCAAAAGTATTCCTATGTGGTATCTGTCAGGTCCCCCACAGGGTATCAGTCTTGGGGCTCTTTTCTAGGTTAACTGACCTGATGCACTTTGTATGCACTGTTTCCATGTGCTCGCTGAGGGGTCCGTTAGCTTGTAGTGATGCAGCTTTGTCTCAGAGACCTTATGGGCTGCTGCCGGTGCGCTGTGTAGTAGGCCTTTGGTGTGAAAATTGTTTTGTCAGATTTTGTGCCCTTTAGATGTTGCGAGTGCGGCCGTCGGTTTCTTCTGGTTTGGCGGTGGGGTCCAGGGTGTGAGTGCTCTCTTATCGATGGGTTCTGAGTCTCCTATATGGCCATTTTTCAGTGCTGGTGATGTGGGTCTACAAGCGGCCAAGCTCGGCCTGACAATTTTTTATTTTGAAGGTGATTTCTATTAATTAAATTGCATTATTTAGGTTTCCATCAAATTCTGTGGGTCCTCAAGATCTAAAATTCTGATCTAAGTGGCTGCTGTTCTCTGAGTAATCTTTAAACATATTTAATTTCAACTGTTGATAGATTTTTCCAGTTTCTGGTAAAATTATTGCAGAAAGCTGTAGAGCTATTGTATTTGCATCAGTGGTTTCTATAGTTGTAATTCCCAATGAGGATTCTCCTTCTTAAGGCCTTGACTGTGACCCTTAAGGACAAACATAGCTAAGATTAAGTGGTTTATGTCACTAATAATTGTTAATACATATTCCAAGCCAACAGGATAGGCAAAAATAGTGTCGGCTTTATTCATCATAAATCAAACATTCATATCCGGGTTCTAATTCAATGAAATGACTCCAGTTGAAAGGTAGATACAAAGCAAATTAAGATGGAGAACAATACCAGCTGGCACAAAATTATACTGAATCCCCAAGAAATTATTCTGATATTTTTTCAGATAATAGACAACCTCTAAGCAACCTCTCTTAAAAGGACACAGTATAGCAAATTTTCTCTCTACTTTTTTCTCTGGCTTTATCACACAATCAGCAAGTAACCCTCAAAGCAGAAGGGAGATGTTTTCTTCGTTATCTGCTCCCACTAAATAGTGTAGAACTGGTAGCATATGCAGTCCTTGACAAAGTAAACCTCCTAGAAGGTAGAGAAAAAGGAAAGTAGAAATGATTCCCTAAAACCCCTAGGGAATAATGGGGGGTTGCGTTATTTAGGACTGTCTCCACATTTCCCCTCAGACAGACCTGTGTGTTCAGAGGTGGGCAGTGCCTTATGCTAATGTGTTAAAAAATGTAATAAGAAGAAAGGAGAGAAAAGAAAAGCATAATATGGCACACTTGTAGGGAGAAAGTCCACAAAGTGAGTATTGTGTTTGAATTATGATGATTAAAACATAACAGAATGGAAACACATATTACTTGTCTTATCTTGGTAATGGGTGATGCAACCCCGGATATGCTAAGGGGTACTTGCTGCATGTTTTCCATACAACAGCTTCTCTCTCTATTTTACTTTTATTCTTATGAAGGAATAATAAATATATATCGATATTTGTAAATTATGTGGAGCAAAGAGAATAGACATTAGTGTCCATATCATGTTTTTCAACTCCACACCACCTCTAGAGTTATAAATGTCCAGATGAGAAATGATTATTAGTGTTAGCACATCTTTTGAATTCTTGATTATATGTTTTGGTAAGGAAATGTAATACCCCTTGATAATATTGTTCCTGCTTCTGAAACTGGGCGGATGATGTGGGTAGTATTTGACTAACATCTAAATTTCATGGGTATCACATATATTTTGGAGCTTTTCTTGTGCAGAACCCTCTTAGGTTGTGTCTCTGTTTCTATAGTGAGAACTACAGGGAGGTCATATTTTGAACTCTATAAAAGAGAGACCTCTTAGCTTATAAGTGAGAGTTGTTAAACACTTGTGGCTAGATTTAGAGTTGGGCGGTAGCCGTGAAAACCAGCGTTAGAGGCTCCTAACGCTGGTTTTTACCGCCCTCTGGTATTTGGAGTCAGTCAGGAAAGGGTCTAGTGCTCACTTTCCAGCCGCGACTTTTCCATACCGCAGATCCCCCTACGCCATTTGCGTATCCTATCTTTTCAATGGGATCTTTCTAATGCCGGTATTTAGAGTCGTGGCTGAAGAGAGCGTTAGAAATCTAACGACAAAACTCCAGCCGCAGAAAAAAGTCAGTAGTTAAGAGCTTTCTGGGCTAACGCCGGTTTATTTAAAGCTCTTAACTACTGTGCTCTAAAGTACACTAACACCCATAAACTACCTATGTACCCCTAAACCGAGGTCCCCCCACATCGCCGCCACTCTATTAAATTTTTTAACCCCTAATCTGCTGCTCCATACACCGCCGCTACCTACATTATACCTATGTACCCCTAATCTGCTGCTCCTAACACCGCCAACCCCTATATTATATTTATTAACCCCTAATCTGCCCCCCACAACGTCGCCTCCACCTACCTACAACAATTAACCCCTAATCTGCCGACCGAACCGCACCGCTACTATAATAAATGTATTAACCCCTAATCCGCCTCACTCCCGCCTCAATAACCCTATAATAAATAGTATTAACCCCTAATCTGCCCTCCCTAACATCGCCGACACCTAACTTCAAACATTAACCCCTAATCTGCCGACCGGATCGCACCACTACTATAATAAATGTATTAACCCCTAATCCGCCTCACTCCCGCCTCAATAACCCTATAATAAATAGTATTAACCCCTAATCTGCCCTCCCTAACATCACCGACACCTAACTTCAAACATTAACCCCTAATCTGCAGACCGGATCGCACCGCTACTATAATAAATGTATTAACCCCTAATCCGCCTCACTCCCGCCTCAATAACCCTATAATAAATAGTATTAACCCCTAATCTGCCCTCCCTAACATCGCCGACACCTAACTTCAAACATTAACCCCTAATCTGCCGACCGGATCGCACCGCTACTATAATAAATGTATTAACCCCTAAAGCTAATTCTAACCCTAACACTAACACCCCCCTAAGTTAAATATAATTTAAATCTAACGAAATAAATTATTTCTTATTAAATAAATTAATCATATTTAAAGCTAAATACTTACCTGTAAAATAAACCCTAATATAGCTACAATATAAATTATAATTATATTGTAGCTATTTTAGGATTTATATTTATTTTACAGGTAACTTTGTAATTATTTTAACCAGGTACAATAGCTATTAAATAGTTAATAACTATTTAATAGTTACCTAGTTAAAATAATTACAAAATTACCTGTAAAATAAATCCTAACCTAAGTTACAATTAAACCTAACACTACACTATCAATAAATTAATTAAATAAAATACCTACAATTACCTACAATTAAACCTAACACTACACTATCAATAAATTAATTAAATAAAATACCTACAGATAACTACAATGAAATAAACTAACTAAAGTACAAAAAATAAAAAAGAACTAAGTTACAAAAAATAAAAAAATATTTACAAACATTAGAAAAATATTACAACAATTTTAAACTAATTACACCTACTCTAAGCCCCCTAATAAAATAACAAAGACCCCCAAAATAAAAAAATGCCCTACCCTATTCTAAATTTAAAAAGTTCAAAGCTCTTTTACCTTACCAGCCCTGAAAAGGGCCCTTTGCGGGGCATGCCCCAAAGAATTCAGCTCTTTTGCCTGTAAAAAAAAAAACATACAATACCCCCCCAACATTACAACCCACCACCCACATACCCCTGTTCCGATCAGCCAATAGAATGCGAGCTCAATCTGATTGGCTGATTGGATCAGCCAATCGGATTTAACTTGAATCTGATTGGCTGATTCCATCAGCCAATCAGAATATTCCTACCTTAATTCCGATTGGCTGATAGAATCCTATCAGCCAATCGGAATTTGAGGGACGCCATCTTGGATGACGTCATTTAAAGGAACCGTCATTCGGCGAGTAGGCGTCGCTTGAAGAGGTTGGATCCGCGTCGGCTGGGAAGAAGATGGCTTTACTCCGCTCCAGAAGAAAGAAGATTGAAGATGCGGCTTGATAGAAGACTTCATCCCGATGATGGACTTCCGACTTCAGCCTGATGATGGAGTTCTTCAGCCGCCGCTTGGATCAAGACTTCGGACCCTCTTCTGGACCGATCACTGAACCCGGTGAGGTGAAGACATGGTAGGAAGATCTTCAGGGGCTTAGTGTTAGGTTTATTTAAGGGGGTTTGGGTTAGATTAGGGGTATGTGGGTGGTGGGTTGTAATGTTGGGGGGGGGGTATTGTATGTTTTTTTTTACAGGCAAAAGAGCTGAATTCTTTGGGGCATGCCCCGCAAAGGGCCCTTTTAAGGGCTGGTAAGGTAAAAGAGCTTTGAACTTTTTTAAATTTAGAATAGGGTAGGGCATTTTTTTATTTTGGGGTTTTTGTTATTTTATTAGGGGGCTTAGAGTAGGTGTAATTAGTTTAAAATTGTTGTAATATTTTTCTAATGTTTGTAAATATTTTTTTTTTTTTTGTAACTTAGTTCTTTTTTATTTTTTATACTTTAGTTAGTTTATTTCATTGTAGTTATTTGTAGGTATTTTATTTAATTAATTTATTAATAGTGTAGTGTTAGGTTTAATTGTAGGTAATTGTAGGTATTTTATTTATTTAATTTATTGATAGTGTAGTGTTAGGTTTAATTGTAACTTAGGTTAGGATTTATTTTACAGGTAATTTTGTTATTATTTTAACTATTTTAGCTATTAAATAGTTATTAACTATTTAATAGCTATTGCACCTGTTTAAAATAATTACAAAGTTGCCTGTAAAATAAATATTAATCCTAAAATAGCTAAAATATAATTATAATTTATATTGTAGCTATATTAGGGTTTATTTTACAGGTAAGTATTTAGCTTTAAATAGGAATAATTTATATAATAAGAGTTAATTTATTTTGTTAGATTTAAATTATATTTAACTTAGGGGGACGTTAGTGTTAGGGTTAGATTTAGCTTTAGGAGTTAATCCATTTATTAGACTAGCGGTGAGATCCGATCAGCAGATTAGGGGTTAATTATTGTAGGTAGCTGGCGGCGACGTTGTGGGGGACAGATTAGGGGTTAATAAATATAATATAGGGGTCGGCGGTGTTAGGGGCAGCAGATTAGGATTACATAGGTATAATGTAGGTTGCGGCGGTATACGGAGTGGTAAATATGCTCTACGCTCCTTTTTTGGAGCCTAACGCAGCCCTTCTGTGAACTCTAAATACCAGCGGTATTTAAAAGGTGCGGGAGAAAAAAAGCATGCGTAGCTAACGCACCCCTTTGGCCGCAGAACTCTAAATCTAGCCGTTGGTTTGATAAAGCATCTTGTATATTAGCAGTTAAATGTTCAATGTTTCTGGAAATTGATCTTCCTCTAAGCGGTCTTTAAGTTTATCTTTTTATTTTTAGATTGTACTTTTGAATGGAAGAGATAAACTGAAGGCAGTGCACTTATTTTTCCTTCTAAATGTCAATGTTTTTGACAGCTACATTTGATATAGGTTTTGCCTATCATTTATTCCCAATTGTTGAAAATGATTTATATAGGAGAACCGATATCTGTTTTCTTTGTTGGCTTGGCTGCAAGGCCCGTTTTCTATAGCAACTTTACAACCATAAACCATTACAAATACCATATCTTTTATATCTAATTCACTTCTACTGTCAAATTAACTTATTGATCTTGGTGGTTGAAGCTTATTTGTTTTTCTATGATAAAATACCTAGATAGGCTTACAAGTGTGCACGTGTATAATTAACATCAACATTCAGTTAGCTGACATGTGAACTGAATGAAAATTAAAATGTTACCCTCAGCTACTGCAATGTGTTTACCATAAATCATAAATCAAACTGCCGCAAAGTGTAATATATTTTGGAAAAGATTTGAACAACTATCAGTTAACTGAAAAGGTTGACACCAACAATATAAACATGGTCAAAGTTTATGGATTTTTTTTTAGTTTACCATCAATTTCAAGTTCATACCAATTTTTTTCAGTTGCAGTATTAAATCCAATTAAAAAATCCTTTTAACATTGGCCGTACTAAATGTTTGATAATACTTTCCTACAATTATCTTATATGCACAATTTGATCTAAGTTATTGATATTCTAGAGTTGAACATTGTAAACCATTTGGATCACATAGTAGCAGCTAATGCATTGCAATTAGCACCCTAGAGTGTCTTACATAAGTAATGAGGGTCTAATGGGCTTTTACAGTTATCTAGTAGCAATAATATTGCACAGTTATAGGGGAAATGCACACTTACTGCAACATTACTGTCAGAATATTTAAACAGTGATAAAATATAAATATATTTCTTTCCTTAGCAAGCAGAAATATGAGTTTTTATGCAATTTATTTTTGTTTGTTTTTCTTAGCAGCTTAAAAGCTTCAGTGATATATTTTGAAAATGTTACACAGAATTGCAAATTCATCAGGAAAATGAATTATTAGCAAGCTGGGCTTATAGAAAAAAAAATAAACACATTTGTTTCCCAGTGCTAAAAGGAACAATAAACTCAAAATGCAATATTCAATATGCAATAAATAGGTGTAGTGTAAACAATTGCACTTTTATTGTTTCTTATGACCACCTTTCCTGAAAACGGACTGAAAATTGTGTGTTTTTTGCTTTTGTTTTTTTTATTGTATCTGCAATTTCATTCTTTGGGTAAAAGCTCCCCTTTTAGATTGCACCATAATTGTGCTTGTTGTTCAGAGAAACTCCCCATTCCTACCCATTTTCTCAGAAAGTACCTTTCAAAAGGGACAGTTTCTTCATAATGTGTTTCCAAAGACTTGTTATACCAGCAGCAGACTATAAAATGTATGAGCAATTGTTTCTTTATGATTGTTTTAGTGTATGAAAATGTTGGTTTTGGTCTTTGATACCACAAACCATTAAAATGGGCTGACTTACAGGGATATTAGAATTCCTTATTTTCTCACTTTCTTTACACACATGCTTTCTTATCTTATCTCTCGTGTGATTTCTTCTGCTGGCTATGTTTACAGTATATAGTGTTTTCAGTATAGGTGAGGGTACCACTACAAATTGTAAACAGTTGAATATATTATTCCAGCATGTAAAATAGATAATTGGGAACACATTCAAGGATATTAGATTTTACAGTGCATTTTCCATTTAACCAATAACAATTAACAGGAATACCTCTTAGCCAATGAGAATTAGCATGGAATGCCTATAATCCAATAAGTATGAGGAGGAAGTACACAGCTGATACCAATGTATCAGTTGCAGTTACTAATAGAAGACTCGTGCTTCACATTTTTTTATGCAAATAAACAAAACAAAAACCAACATCATGTTTAGATGTTACTTCATATGGATGACACATCATTTTGGAATACATTGGCTGTTTAAATCAGATAGTTGGGGAAAGGGTTAACGGGTGCTGATTTAAAGAAAAATTGTATTAAAACAGCTATCAGGGGGTACCTCACTCCAGAGAGATCCTCTCCTTTTACTAAGGCAGGGTCTAGGCACTGTTATAGAGGTTGCGGACAAGTTGGTACCTATCTACACATGTGGTGAAACTGTCCTAAGGTTAGAGTGATCTGGGATAAATTGCAGAGTCTATTAAGTAGTATTCTACAATAATCGGTTTCCCTAAATGCAGCTCAGGCTCAATTAACACATTTATCAAAACGCTATGTACAGCAACCAGAATATGTATTGCCAGACACTGGAAGGTGGGAGAGCTAGAGTGGCAGGAAGTTTTAAATAAAATGAACTATATTTACTCCATGTCAGAATTATCAGCAACAATTAAGGGAACTAGGGAGCAGTTTATTAAGATTTGGTTCTATTGGATTATGCAGTACTGGGAGAGTGATACACTATAGAAGGGGGATTATAGCGCTATATTAAGTCATGGGAGTACTATAAGTTTACTCACTACCACACTTTGAAAAGGAGATCAGTAGTTTAAGTCAGATTCCAAAGTAGAGAAGCACAGATTAAGGACCAAAAATAAAATTATTAACCCCTAATCTGCCGCTCTGGACATCGCCGCCACTATAATAAACATATTAACCCCTAATCACTAGTTAAATATTATTAACCCCTAATCTGCCGCCCCAACGTCACCCCTAACTTTAATATAATTAAAATAAATCTAAATATAAATTACTATCATTAACTAAATAATTCCTATTTAAAACTAAATACTTACCTACAAAATAAACCCTAACGGCTAGATTTAGAGTTTTGTCGGTAAGGACCCGCGTAGCTAACGCTGGCTTTTTTCTGGCCGCACCATAAAAATAACTCTGGTATTGAGAGTCCACATAAAGGCTGCGTTAGGCTCCAAAAAGGAGCGTAGAGCATTTTTAACGCAACTTCAACTCTCGATACCAGAGTTGCTTACGGACGCGGCCAGCCTCAAAAACGTGCTCGTGCACGATTCCCCCATAGGAAACAATGGGGCTGTTTGAGCTGAAAAAAAACCTAACACCTGCAAAAAAGCCGCGTTCAGCTCTTAACGCAGCCCCATTGTTTGCTATGCGTAAACACTTCCTACGTCTGCACCTAACACCCTAACATGTACCTCGAGTCTAAACACCCCTAACCTTACACTTATTAACCCCTAATCTGCCGCCCCCACTATCGCTGACACCTGCATATTATTTTTAACCCCTAATCTGCCACTCCGTAAACTGCCGCTACTTACATTATCCCTATGTACCCCTAATCTGCTGCCCCTAACACCGCCGACCCCTATATTATATTTATTAACCCCTAATCTGCTCCCCACAACGTCGCCTCCACCTGCCTACACTTATTAACCCCTAATCTGCCGAGCGGACCACACCGCTACTATAATAAAGTTATTAACCCCTAATCTGCCGAGCGGACCGCACCGCTACTATAATAAAGTTATTAACCCCTAATCCGCCTCACTAACCCTATAATAAATAGTATTAATCCCTAATCTGCCCTCCCTAACATCGCTGACACCTAACTTCAAACATTAACCCCTAATCTGCCGACCGGAGCTCACCGCTATTCTAATAAATGTATTAACCCCTAAAGCTAAGTCTAACCCTAACACTAACACCCCCCTAAATTAAATATAATTTTAATCTAACGAAATTAATTAACTCTTATTAAATAAATTATTCCTATTTAAAGCTAAATACTTACCTGTAAAATAAACCCTAATATAGCTACAATATAAATTATAATTATTTTATAGCTATTTTAGGATTAATATTTATTTTACAGGCAACTTTGTAATTATTTTAACCAGGTACAATAGCTATCAAATAGTTAAGAACTATTTAATAGTTACCTAGTTAATATAATAACAAAATTACCTGTAAAATAAATCCTAACCTAAGTTACAATTAAACCTAACACTACACTATCAATACATTAATTAAATACAATATCTACAAATTACTAGAATTAAATAAACTAACTAAAGTACAAAAAATAAAAAAGAACTAAGTTACAAAAAATAAAAAAATATTTACAAACATAAGAAAAATATTACAACAATTTTAAACTAATTACACCTACTCTAAGCCCCCTAATAAAATAACAAAGCCCCCCAAAATAAAAAATGCCCTACCCTATTCTAAATTACTAAAGTTCAAAGCTCTTTTACCTTACCAGCCCTGAACAGGGCCCTTTGCGGGGCATGCCCCAAGAAGTTCAGCTCTTTTGCCTGTAAAAAAAAACATACAATACCCCCCCCCAACATTACAACCCACCACCCACATAACCCTAATCTAACCCAAACCCCCCTTAAATAAACCTAACACTAAGCCCCTGAAGATCTTCCTACCTTGTCTTCACCATACCAGGGTCACCGATCGGTCCAGAAGAGCTCCTCCGATGTCCTGATCCAAGCCCAAGCGGGGGGCTGAAAATGTCCATGATCCGGTAGAAGTCTTCATCCAAGCGGGGCAGAAAAGGTCCCCCGCTGATCGGAACAGCCAATAGAATGCGAGCTCAATCTGATTGGCTGATTGGATCAGCCAATCGGATTGAACTTGATTCTGATTGGCTGATTCCATCAGCCAATCAGAATATTCCTACCTTAATTCCGATTGGCTGATAGAATCCTATCAGCCAATCGGAATTCGAGGGACGCCATCTTGGATGACATCACTTAAAGGAACCGTCATTCGTCGTTCAGTCGTCGGCCAGGATGGATGTTCCGCGTTGGAGGTCTTCAGGATGCTGCCGCTCCACTCCAGATGGATGTCGATAGAAGATGCCGTCTGGATGAAGACTTCAATCGGATGGAAGACCTCTTCTGCCCCGCTTGGATGAAGACTTCAATCGGATGGAAGACCTCTTCTGCCCCGCTTGGATGAAGATTTCTACCGGATCATGGACATCTTCAGCCCCCCGCTTGGGCTTGGATCAGGACATCGGAGGAGCTCTTCTGGACAGATCGGTGAACCTGGTATGGTGAAGACAAGGTAGGAAGATCTTCAGGGGCTTAGTGTTAGGTTTATTTAAGGGGGGTTTGGGTTACATTAGGGGTATGTGGGTGGTGGGTTGTAATGTTGGGGGGGGTATTGTATGTTTTTTTTTACAGGCAAAAGAGCTGAACTTCTTGGGGCATGCCCCGCAAAGGGCCCTGTTCAGGGCTGGTAAGGTAAAAGAGCTTTGAACTTTAGTAATTTAGAATAGGGTAGGGCATTTTTTATTTTGCAGGGCTTTGTTATTTTATTAGGGGGCTTAGAGTAGGTGTAATTAGTTTAAAATTGTTGTAATATTTTTCTTATGTTTGTAAATATTTTTTTATTTTTTGTAACTTAGTTCTTTTTTATTTTTTGTACTTTAGTTAGTTTATTTCATTGTAGTTATTTGTAGATATTGTATTTAATTAATGTATTGATAGTGTAGTGTTAGGTTTAATTGTAGGTAATTGTAGGTATTTTATTTAATTAATTTAATGATAGTATAGTGTTAGGTTTAATTGTAACTTAGGTTAGGATTTATTTTACAGGTAATTTTGTAATTATTTTAACTAGGTAACTATTAAATAGTTCTTAACTCTTTAATAGCTATTGTACCTGGTTAAAATAATTACAAAGTTGCCTGTAAAATAAATATTAATCCTAAAATAGCTACAATGGTTTTTTGACCAAATCTTCTCAGACGATTTAGGTAAAGACAATCTAGATATAAGGAAATCTTTTAAATCACTACAACATTCCTTGACAACAGATTTAAGACTCATGTGGGATATTGTAGCATTTCAGAAATATCTAGATCATCAACGCATACCAAGAGGTTTAAGAATAAAAAAATACCCCTCTTTTGAGTTTGAAGACAGCACTGATATGGATGATTGGAATACTGCTTTATCTGAGTGCTCTTTTAAACTTATTAATATTCTAGTACGAGTTAAAACAAAGAAGCGTGCACAGTTACAAACGGAAATTAAAGTGAAAAAAGAGGACCTGAAAAATTATGAGCATTGCACCAACTATGTTGAAAATAAAAAGAAGATGGATGAGGCTATAAATAAATTTGATGCCGAACAAGCTTCCAGAAAAAGCAATAAATTCAATCGTGACAAAGAAGATTATGAACTAAATAAAGTTTATAACTGGGCTGCTGTTCGAAAGCAAAGAAAAGAATCATTCTGGAAAAATAAAAAAGCCAATAAAAGCAACAATATTGGGAAAAGTCAACAAGGTTCTAAAAGTGAAGACGATCTAAAAGAATATCCTAAGTCTATTCTGAAAAACAAACAAAAAAGAAAAGTAGTATTCAGCAACGATGGAGAGTCCACTGATTCAGATGTTACATCAAAGGGCACTGGGATCTCTTCCAGTTCCTCTATTCCCTCTTCTCTCTCCTCCTCTCCCTCTCTCTCTTCTTCTTCTTCTGCTTTTTTACAGGTGCCAGCTGTGGACGAACCAGAGGAGATCCAACGGACAGGCAGAGTAAAAACAAGAAAAATATCTCCAAAAGAGAAAGAAGAAAGAGAAGATGGAGAAGCAAAAGGTCAAGCAAAGAACAAAAAGAAGAAGTGAAGTTACCCATAGAGTCATCTGCCAAAGGGACTTTATCCACATCTTCTTGTGATTCAAGTGTGGTCAATATTTCGGACTACCCATTATCCAAAGAGGAAATTAAAGTCTTATCAAAAGGACTTGGGTTTGCACCTACCAACAATTTCTCAAGTTTCAATACATTATTAGATGTGAATAAATTTGTGCGCAAATTGTCCCTTAAAAGGTTCTTCGCACAGAATAGAGTTAATGATATACCTCTAAACAAAAATGTAACAAGTCTTCAACATAACCCCAATGTTTCTCATTTAGTATTTCAGGATGCATGTGCCTTAACTACTCTAGAAGATTTATACTCAGATAGTTATAATAACCAGGACTCTAATCCTCACTCAGTACCAAGACCTAACAAACACAATTCTGAGTTTTATCCAAAGAATTCTAGGGGTCCTCTAGTAAATGCTTTTCAAAAAGCAGTTCAGGCAGATATATTAAGGCTAGAAAAAGATACTGACAATAGTGCTGCCTCCCCTAATCTTACATATAAAGAAAGACTAGCTGTTAAGTCTTTAAGCAATAATAATAACATTGTTATTCGTAATTCTGATAAGGGAGGCAGCATTGTAGTCATGAACAAGACCAGCTATTTTGATGAAGCCCACAGACAGTTGTCTGACAGAGGCACATATCGTTTATTGAGTAGTAATCCAACAAATATTTTTAAACATAGTCTAAAACAACTTATTACTGATGGCATTTCTTTGGGAGTCTTTAAAGAACAAGATATGAATTCTTTGTTACCTGAAAACCCAATATGTCCCGTATTTCACCATGTACCAAAAATACACAAGAGTCTAGATTCCCCTCCGGGTAGACCCATAGTGGCCGGTATTGGTTCCTTGTTTGAACCACTAGGGGAGTGGTTAGATTCCATATTACAGCCTATTGCCACTTCGCAACTTAGTTATCTTAGAGATAGCTCACACCTATTAAACACATTAGATAACATCAATTGGCAACCTAATTTTACTTGGGTCGTTATAGATATAACTTCCTTATATACTTCTATTCCACAAAGTTTGGGTATACAGGCAGTCGAATTTTTTTTGCATAGGGACTCTAAGTTGGAATCCCCTATTATTGAATATGTTTGTGAGGTATTGAGATTTCTTTTGTCACATAATTATTTTTTATTTGATAACCAATATTATTTACAAACATGTGGCACAGCCATGGGGGCCAAATATGCGCCCTCATTTGCTAATATCTTTGTTGCCTGGTGGGAGCTATTATATGTGTATACGCCAATGAACCCTTGGTGTGAGGACATAGAATTATTGGTACGCTATATAGATGACCTACTTTTCATAGTTAAAAAACCAGTGGATGATACACTGTTTCATGAATTCATCGATTTTTGTAACAATAATGAAATGGGTCTAAAATTTACTGGGGTTTATAATAGAGTAAATGTGAACTACTTGGATTTAACCCTTCAAATTATTGATAATCACATAGTGACCAAAACATTTAGAAAGACTACAGCTGGCAACACAATACTCCACGCCACATCTCAACATCCACAACATCTTATTGAATCCATACCCAAATCACAATTTTTAAGACTCAGACGTAATACCAAATCAGATGAGATCTATGAACAGCAGTCCATAGATCTAAGAAATAGATTAACCAGAAGAGGCTATAAGTTTCAGAAGCTAGAAAAATGCAGAAAAAATGTTAGTACTCAACATCAAAATGCCTTATACATTAGGTCTAAGGAAAATAGTTTTGAAGATTCAATAGTATTCACGACTGAATACAGCCAGCAATATCAGGATATTATAAACATTTTAAAAAAACATTTACCAATACTGGCCACTGATGATGTACTTGGTGAATACATCCACAAATTCAGATTTGTCCCAAAAAAGTCTAAAACACTGGGTCAAATACTATCTCCTAGTATGGTTAAGAATACATCCCAATGTACATCAAAAAATTGGCTGTCTAAAAAAGGCACTTATAAATGTGGGGCCAAAATATGCTATGCGTGTCCTAACATTCTACAGGGTGACACTTTTCACTGTTCTGCTGATAATAAGATCTATAATATAGATTTTTATGCCAATTGTTCCACTCAATATGCGGTTTACCTACTGACATGTAAATGTTGTTTGTGCCAATATGTAGGTATGACATCACGCAATGTCAGAACCAGATTCAATGAACACATCAGGGACACTAAAAACTATGAACCTGATTCTGCAGTTGCCAACCATTTTAATTATGTTCATTTCTCTAATCAAGCGGAATTGGCTCTGCAAATTATAGACATAGCTATAGTTCCCCCTAGAGGGGGTAATAAGTCTAAGATATTAGAGAAGAAGGAATTATATTGGATTTTAAAACTTAAAACACGTCATCCCATTGGCATGAATAGGGAATGTGATATCAGTTACTTTATTGATAATTAGACTATGTTCAATGTTCAATTTTCTATGCCTTACCATTTATGGCTTGTATTTTCTGTTTATTTGCTTTTTCCCTTCTTTTATTTTATTCTATAGTAGTTTTCTTTGCCAGCCAAAATTTAGAACACCTCATTTTGTAAGTTTTTCCTCTAATATTTGGCATACATTTTTAGGTCATAGAAAATCAAAGTATATATGTATATTTACCTACATTTATTATTTTTTATTGATTTCTTGCCTAAACTTACAATTTTTGGTTTTCTATTTGTGTAACCTGATGCACCTAATAACTTCATTATTAGCATTTACACTTTGTGTTTGTTTACTCTGTAACTTTGTTTATTAATGGTTAATTGAAATTGTCCTGTATCTACTCAGCACTATCTATGTTTTTAACCTGCTTTTATTTTGGCTGCTGAAGGGTTACCCTTTTTCTGTCTAGCCTATAAATAGTCTAGGTTGTTACATAGACAATAGTCTATGAGTAAGCGCCACTAGGGGGCGCGAAACGCGTAAGACCTTGTTCGTGCTGTTTCCCCTGCCTGTCAGTCTGCTTTTTAATATGGCCAAGTGCCTTCAATAAAGACTTTATATTTTACTATTTTTTCGTGGGTCTGAATTGTAGTGCCTGCCGCCTCTTCTTCCCTGTAATTATAATTTATATTGTAGCTATATTAGGGTTTATTTTACAGGTAAGTATTTAGCTTTAAATAGGAATAATTTATTTAATAAGAGTTAATTAATTTCGTTAGATTAAAATTATATTTAATTTAGGGGGGTGTTAGTGTTAGGGTTAGACTTAGCTTTAGGGGTTAATACATTTATTAGAATAGCGGTGAGCTCCGGTCGGCAGATTAGGGGTTAATAATTGAAGTTAGGTGTCGGCGATGTTAGGGAGGGCAGATTAGGGGTTAATACTATTTATTATAGGGTTAGTGAGGCGGATTAGGGGTTAATAACTTTATTATAGTAGCGGTGCGGTCCGCTCGGCAGATTAGGGGTTAATAAGTGTAGGCAGGTGGAGGCGACGTTGAGGGGGGCAGATTAGGGGTTAATAAATATAATATAGGGGTCGGCGGTGTTAGGGGCAGCAGATTAGGGGTACATAGCTATAATGTAGGTGGCGGCGCTTTGCGGACGGCAGATTAGGGGTTAATTATTGTAGGTAGCTGGCGGCGACGTTGTGGGGGGCAGATTAGGGGTTAATAAATATAATACAGGGGTCGGCGGTGTTAGGGGCAGCAGATTAGGGGTACATAAGTATAACGTAGGTGGCGGTCGGCAGATTAGGGGTTAAAAAAATGTAGTCGAGTGGCGGCGATGTGGGGGGACATCGGTTTAGGGGTACATAGGTAGTTTATGGGTGTTAGTGTACTTTAGAGTACAGTAGTTAGGAGCTTTATAAATCCAGAAAGCTCTTAACTACTGACTTTTTTCTGCGGCTGGAGTTTTGTCGTTAGATTTCTAACGCTCACTTCAGACACGACTCTAAATACCGGAGTTAGAAAAATCCCATTGAAAAGATAGGATACACAATTGATGTAAGGGGATCTGCGGTATGGAAAAGTCGCGGCTGAAAAGTGAGCGTTAGACCCTTTTTTGAGTGACTCCAAATACCGGAGTTAGCCTAAAACCAGCGTTAGGAGCCTCTAACGCTGGTTTTCACGGCTAACGCCAAACTCCAAATCTAGGCCTATGTTAGCTACAATATAACTAATAGTTACATTGTAGCTATCTTAGGTTTTATTTTTATTTCACAGCTAAGTTTGTATTTATTTTAACTAGGTAGATTAGTTAGTAAATAGTTATTAACTATTTACTAGCTACCTAGTTAAAATAAATACAAATTTACCTGTAAAATAAAACCTAACCTGTCTTACACTAACACCTAACATTACACTAAAATTAAATAAATTACATTAATTAAATACAATTAAATAAATTACAAAAAAATAAACACTTAATTATAAAAAATAAATGATCAAATATTTAAACTAATTACACCTAATCTAATGGCCCTATCAAAATAAAAACGCCCCCCAAAATAAAAAAAACCCTAGCCTAAACTAAACTGCAAATAGCCCTTAAAAGGGCCTTTGCGGGGCATTGCCCCAAATAAATCAGCTCTTTTACCTGCAAAAAAAATAAATACAAACAACCCCCCAACAGTAAAACCCACCACCCACACAACCAACCCCCCCAAAAAAAAATACCTAAAAAACCTAAGCTCTCTATTGCCCTGAAAAGGGCATTTGGATGGGCATTGTCCTTAAAAGGGCATTTAGCTCTTTTTCGTGGCCCAAAGTTCCTAAGCTAAAAATAAAACCCACCCAAGAAACCCTTAGAAAAACACTAACACTAACCCCTTACAGTTTTTGAAGACTGGACATCCTCATCCAAGCGGGCAGAAGTCCTTCGAAGTGGCAAGAAGTCCTCAACGAAGCCGGGAGAAGTTTTCATCCAAGTGGCAAGAAGTGGTCCTCAAGGCGGGCAGAAGTCTTCATCCAGACAGCATCTTCTATCTTCATCCTTCCGATGCGGAGCGGCTCCATCTTCAAGAAATTCAGCGCAGAGCATCCTCTTCTTTCGACTCCTCTTGAAGAATGAAGTTTCCTTTAAATGAAGTCAACCAAGATGGCATCGCTTGAATTCAGATTGGCTGATAGAATTCTATCAGCCAATCGGAATTAAAGGGTAACAATCCTATTGGCTGAAGCAATCAGCCAATAGGATTGAGCTTCAATCCTATTGGCTGATCCAATCAGCCAATAGGATTGAGCTCGCATTCTATTGGCTGATTGGAACAGCCAATAGAATGCAAGCTCAATCCTATTGGTTGATTAGATCAGCTAATAGGATTGAAGCACAATTCTATTGGCTGATTGCATCAGCCAATAGTATTTTTTACCCTTTAATTCCGATTGGCTGATAGAATTCAATCAGCCAATCGGAATTCAAGGGATGACATCTTGGATGATGTCATTTAAAGGTGTGGGAAACTCTGTGACGGCTCAGAGCCGTCATTAACAAAGGGTTAATTAATTGTAATGTTAGGTGTTAGTGTAAGACAGGTTAGGTTTCATTTTACAGGTAAATTTGTATTTATTTTAACTAGGTAGTTAGTAAATAGTTAATAACTATTTACTAACTAATCTACCTAGTTAAAATAAATACAAACTTAGCTGTGAAATAAAAATGAAACCTAAGATAGCTACAATGTAACTATTAGCTATATTGTAGCTAGCTTAGGGTTTATTTTATAGGTAAGCATGTAGTTTTAAATAGGAATTATTTAGTTAATGATAGTAATTTTTATTTTGATTTATTTTAATTATATTTAAATTAGGGGTGTTAGGGTTAGGGTTAGACTTAGGGTTTGGTTTAGGGGTTAATATATTTATTTAGTGTTAGTTATTTGGGAGGCCAGAGGTTTAGGGGTTAATAACTTTAGTATAGTGGGGGCGGCAGATTAGGGTTTAATAAATTTATGTAGGTGGTGGCGACATTTAGGACAGCAGATTAGGGGTTAATAAGTGTAATGTAGGTAGCGACAACATTGGGGCAGCAGATTAGGGGTTAATAAGTGTAATGTAGGTAGCGGCGATGTCAGGGGCAGCAGATTAGGGATTAATAAGTGTAATGTAGGTAGCGGTGATGTCTGGGGCGGCTGATTAGGGGTTAATAAGTATAGGTAGGTGGCGGCGACGTTGGGGGCAGTAGATTAGGGGTGTTTAGACTCAGGGTTTATGTTGCGCTATGGAGCTTTACGCTCCTTTATTGCAGGTGTTAGGCTTTTTTTTAGCCGGCTCTCCCCATTGATGTCTTTGGGGAAATCATGCACAAGCACATAAAACCAGCTCATAGCAGCGCTGGTATTTGTGTGCGGTATGGTGCTCAACGCAACCATATTGCCCGCTAATGCAGGTTTTTGGAAAACCTGTAATAGCAGCGCTAGTAAAGGTGAGTGGTGGAAATAACTTATTATTACCGAGCCGCTCATAACGCAAAACTTGTAATCTGGCCGAGTAACTTTACAAGCAGAAAAATCTCAGGCTGCAGCAATTACTTAAATGGACAAGGGGATGTCTCTGGCATTTCACATTTCAATGCCTGCATCTACATTTACTTATGTAAAGACGGGTTAGATGCCTAACTCAGATAGAGGAATGTATGTTGGTGTTAATTGCTTGTCATATTGCCCACATGTATCACTTTATTTTTACTGATGTGATTCAAAAATAAAGAAAGAAATATTTGAACTAGTCGCCCACCCCTGGTTTAAATAAAGATAGAATTGTCTCACTGACTGGCCAAGGAGAGCACAATGCACGGTAAATCTAGCAATATAAGTTTTTACTTCATACTCTTCATCAGGCATATGGCAATATTCATAAACTATTTAGATGGTGCATGTTTACAGGTAAATAGGATTGTGTGACTGAAGTCATTTAACGTCCAGAGGGAACTCCATGTGCTTGCGCTATATAATTTTGTATTGCCCAGACTAGATGACTAGACTGAATGTTTGCAGATATTTGGAAGCTCAGCATAAAAAATAAAAAACCATACGGCTAGATTATGAGTTTTGAGGTAACAGGGGTGCGGGGCTAACGTGCAGTTTATTGTCACCGCTCACTTAAATACAGCGCTGGTATTACGGGTTTTTATAAACCCGGCGTTAACAGACAAAAAGTGAGCATAGAGCAAAATTTTGCTCCATACTTCACTCCAATACCAGCGCTGCTGGTCATTGATTCCTATGGGGAAATAAAATGTATGTTTACACCTAACACCCTAACATGAACCCCGAGTCTAAACACCCCTAATCTTACACTTATTAACCCCTAATCTGCCGCCCCCGACATCATCGCCAACTACATTATATTTTTTAACACCTAATATACCACTCCAGACATCGCCGCCACTATAATAAACATATTAACCCCTAAACCGCCACACTCCCGCCTCGCAAACATTAATTAAATAGTATTAACCCCTAATTTGCCGTCCCTAACATCGCAGCCACCTACCTACATTTATTAACCCCTAATCTGCCATCCCTAACATCGCCGCCACCTAGCTACATTTATTAACCCCTAATCTGCCGCCCCAATGTCGCTGCCACTATACTAAATGTATTAACCCCCTAAACCTAAGTCTAACCCTAACCCTAAAACCTCCTAACTTAAATATAATTACAATAAATCCAAATAAAAAAATAATATTATTACCTAAATAATTCCTATTTATAAATAGATACTTACCTGTAAAATAAACCCTATGCTAGCTACAATATAACTAATAGTTACGTTGTAGCTAGCTTAGGGTTTATTTTTATTTTATAGGCAAGTTTGTATTTATTTTAACTAGGTAGAATAGTTATTAAATAGTTATTAACTATTTACTAACTACCTAGCTAAAATAAATACAAAAGTACCTGTAAAATAAAACCTAACCTAAGTTACACTAACACCTAACACTACACTACAATTAAATAAATGACCTAAATTAAATACAATTAAATAAATTAAATACAATTAGCTAAAGTACAAAAAAAACACTAAATTACAGAAAATAATAAACAAATTACAAGACATTTAAACTAATTACACCTAATCTAATAGCCCTATCAAAATAAAAAAAGCCCCCCCAAAATAAAAAAACCACTAGCCTAAACTAAACTACCAATAGCCCTTAAAAGGGCCTTTTGTGTGGCATTGCCCCAAAGAAATCAGCTATTAGTTATATTGTAGCTAGCTTAGGGTTTATTTTATAGTTAAGTATTTAGTTTTAAATAGGAACAATTTAGTTAATTATAGTAATTTTCTTTAGATTTATTTAAATTATATTTAAGTTAGTGGGTGTTAGGGTTAGGGTTAGACTTAGATTTAGGGGTTAATACATTAAATATAGTGGCGGTGACGTTGGGGACGGCAGATTAGAGGTTAATAAGTATAATGTAGGTGGCGGCGATGTTAGGGATGGCAGATTATGGGTTAATAATATTTAACTAGTGTTTGCAAGGCGGAAGGCAGCGGTTTAGGGGTTAATATGTTTATTATAGTGGAGGCGATGTCCAGAGCGGCAGATTAGGGGTTAAAAAATTTATTTTAGTGCTTGCGATGCGGGAGGGCCTTGGTTTAGGGGTTAATAGGTAGTTTATGGGTGTTTATTGTACTTTTTAGCACTTTAGTTATGAGTTTTATGCTACAGCGTTGTACCATAAAACTTTTAACTACTGACTTTAGAATGCGTTACGGAGGTGGAGGGTGTACCGCTCACTTTTTGGCCTCCCAGGACAGACTCGTAATACTGGTGCTATGGAAGTCCCATAGAAAAAAGGGTTAACGTAAGTCGTTTTGCGGCAAGGCCAAAGAAGTGTGCGGTGCCTGCAAGACCTAAACCTGCAAGACTCGTAATAGCAGCGGTAGTGAAAAAGCAGCGTTAGGACCTGTTAACGCTGCTTTTTCAGCTTAGCGCAAAACTCATAATCTAGCCGTTAATTTGTTGGAAAATGTGCACTTTTTTACTTTTCTGGTGTTCTCTGTTTAGTATAGCCTTGCTAGACCATGTAAAATCATTTGAGCTGGTAGCTAGCTATGTTTTTGTTTGCCAATCTCTTGTGATTTTGAAATTACACTTGCATATCAGGAATACTGCACCATTTTAAAATGTTTGTATTTATGTCATAAGCAGACTCATATTATTTATTATTTTAGGAAAAAATAATAATATTATTTCTCAATAATCACAGCAGTTTTTTTTGTTCCTGCCTTGCAAGTCATACTGAAAAACAAAACAAAATTAGTGAAAAGGTCAGTGACTGTCAATCAATACAACACACTTGTTGAACACTAGAGGTCACAATTGTCGCTATTGGTCAGTTTTGCTGATGCTTTGTGTTTATATGCCATGCCAGATTGTTTTTTTTTTGTTCTTTTCTATTGTATGTCATATTGTATCTATTTGGCAACCCATACATCTGTATATATAAGCACAACTATCTATCATATATTCATATTGAATGAATAATTGAACTATGATATGTTATAATAAAATATCAAAAATACAATCAGATTGTAGACATATTCAAATGTTAAAAGACCAAGGGAAAAATATACTCAATCTAAGACTTTCTTTCTTAGCTGTTAATAATGAAGAAAAAAAAATGTTTTCTAGGGGTTTATCAAGTACTTTAATTGTTGGAATGCAAAAGGGAAAATTTTAATCTAAATATGTTCAGTGTTAAAAATTGCCTTGTCATCAGAACAAAACAAGCAGGGCCGGATTGGCCTACCAGGATACCAGGAGATTTCCCGGTGGGCTGCAGCAGCTTGGGCTGGAAAGCTACAATTTCAAGGGCTGATTAATGGATGCAATTGGGTTTTAGGGTGCATATATAATATCAATCTGGCATTTTTATTTAATGCAAAGTAATATAATTTAATTCTGAAAAAAAAATTGGGAAAGGAGTATCCCAGTAATCCCCCTTGAGAGAAAAGGGGCCTGTGCATTCTTCCGACTCAACAGAAAATAGGGCTGCATACAAAGAGAGAAGCGCTCTACCAGGAACGAACAACAGCTCAGTGGCTTGTTCTATGGCGATTTACCACCCGGAAGCAGCCTCTTTTAGACCAGTGTGCTTTTCACAGAAGAAAACTTTCCTGAAGTATATCAGTCTGATCCCGCCAAGTAAGGTCAGTCCAGCCCCGAAATACCAGGCAATTCTCCTCTGAACAAGGAACATGACAACCCCAGACGATCGTTTCGGCCTCCTATGGGCCTCGTCAGTGAGGTGCAGCCACATTCCTCTAAGCACACTGGGCAAGGAGTCCACGTCTGGTTTCCCCCATCACCCATAGGGAGACTTCCCCAGGGTCATAATAATTTGCATACAAAGAGAGAAGCGCTCTACCAGGAACGAACAACAGCTCAGTGGCTTGTTCTATGGCGATTTACCACCCGGAAGCAGCCTCTTTTAGACCAGTGTGCTTTTCACAGAAGAAAACTTTCCTGAAGTATATCAGTCTGATCCCGCCAAGTAAGGTCAGTCCAGCCCCGAAATACCAGGCAATTCTCCTCTGAACAAGGAACATGACAACCCCAGACGATGGTTTCTGCCTCCTATGGGCCTCGTCAGTGAGGTGCAGCCACATTCCTCTAAGCACACTGGGCAAGGAGTCCACGTCTGGTTTCCCCCATCACCCATAGGGAGACTTCCCCAGGGTCATAATAATTTGCATACAAAGAGAGAAGCGCTCTACCAGGAACGAACAACAGCTCAGTGGCTTGTTCTATGGCGATTTACCACCCGGAAGCAGCCTCTTTTAGACCAGTGTGCTTTTCACAGAAGAAAACTTTCCTGAAGTATATCAGTCTGATCCCGCCAAGTAAGGTCAGTCCAGCCCCGAAATACCAGGCAATTCTCCTCTGAACAAGGAACATGACAACCCCAGACGATCGTTTCGGCCTCCTATGGGCCTCGTCAGTGAGGTGCAGCCACATTCCTCTAAGCACACTGGGCAAGGAGTCCACGTCTGGTTTCCCCCATCACCCATAGGGAGACTTCCCCAGGGTCATAATAATTTGCATACAAAGAGAGAAGCGCTCTACCAGGAACGAACAACAGCTCAGTGGCTTGTTCTATGGCGATTTACCACCCGGAAGCAGCCTCTTTTAGACCAGTGTGCTTTTCACAGAAGAAAACTTTCCTGAAGTATATCAGTCTGATCCCGCCAAGTAAGGTCAGTCCAGCCCCGAAATACCAGGCAATTCTCCTCTGAACAAGGAACATGACAACCCCAGACGATCGTTTCGGCCTCCTATGGGCCTCGTCAGTGAGGTGCAGCCACATTCCTCTAAGCACACTGGGCAAGGAGTCCACGTCTGGTTTCCCCCATCACCCATAGGGAGACTTCCCCTGGGTCATAATAATTTGCATACAAAGAGAGAAGCGCTCTACCAGGAACGAACAACAGCTCAGTGGCTTGTTCTATGGCGATTTACCACCCGGAAGCAGCCTCTTTTAGACCAGTGTGCTTTTCACAGAAGAAAACTTTCCTGAAGTATATCAGTCTGATCCCGCCAAGTAAGGTCAGTCCAGCCCCGAAATACCAGGCAATTCTCCTCTGAACAAGGAACATGACAACCCCAGACGATCGTTTCGGCCTCCTATGGGCCTCGTCAGTGAGGTGCAGCCACATTCCTCTAAGCACACTGGGCAAGGAGTCCACGTCTGGTTTCCCCCATCACCCATAGGGAGACTTCCCCAGGGTCATAATAATTTGCATACAAAGAGAGAAGCGCTCTACCAGGAACGAACAACAGCTCAGTGGCTTGTTCTATGGCGATTTACCACCCGGAAGCAGCCTCTTTTAGACCAGTGTGCTTTTCACAGAAGAAAACTTTCCTGAAGTATATCAGTCTGATCCCGCCAAGTAAGGTCAGTCCAGCCCCGAAATACCAGGCAATTCTCCTCTGAACAAGGAACATGACAACCCCAGACGATCGTTTCGGCCTTCTATGGGCCTCGTCAGTGAGGTGCAGCCACATTCCTCTAAGCACACTGGGCAAGGAGTCCACGTCTGGTTTCCCCCATCACCCATAGGGAGACTTCCCCAGGGTCATAATAATTTGCATACAAAGAGAGAAGCGCTCTACCAGGAACGAACAACAGCTCAGTGGCTTGTTCTATGGCGATTTACCACCCGGAAGCAGCCTCTTTTAGACCAGTGTGCTTTTCACAGAAGAAAACTTTCCTGAAGTATATCAGTCTGATCCCGCCAAGTAAGGTCAGTCCAGCCCCGAAATACCAGGCAATTCTCCTCTGAACAAGGAACATGACAACCCCAGACGATCGTTTCGGCCTCCTATGGGCCTCGTCAGTGAGGTGCAGCCACATTCCTCTAAGCACACTGGGCAAGGAGTCCACGTCTGGTTTCCCCCATCACCCATAGGGAGACTTCCCCAGGGTCATAATAATTTGCATACAAAGAGAGAAGCGCTCTACCAGGAACGAACAACAGCTCAGTGGCTTGTTCTATGGCGATTTACCACCCGGAAGCAGCCTCTTTTAGACCAGTGTGCTTTTCACAGAAGAAAACTTTCCTGAAGTATATCAGTCTGATCCCGCCAAGTAAGGTCAGTCCAGCCCCGAAATACCAGGCAATTCTCCTCTGAACAAGGAACATGACAACCCCAGACGATCGTTTCGGCCTCCTATGGGCCTCGTCAGTGAGGTGCAGCCACATTCCTCTAAGCACACTGGGCAAGGAGTCCACGTCTGGTTTCCCCCATCACCCATAGGGAGACTTCCCCAGGGTCATAATAATTTGCATACAAAGAGAGAAGCGCTCTACCAGGAACGAACAACAGCTCAGTGGCTTGTTCTATGGCGATTTACCACCCGGAAGCAGCCTCTTTTAGACCAGTGTGCTTTTCACAGAAGAAAACTTTCCTGAAGTATATCAGTCTGATCCCGCCAAGTAAGGTCAGTCCAGCCCCGAAATACCAGGCAATTCTCCTCTGAACAAGGAACATGACAACCCCAGACGATCGTTTCGGCCTCCTATGGGCCTCGTCAGTGAGGTGCAGCCACATTCCTCTAAGCACACTGGGCAAGGAGTCCACGTCTGGTTTCCCCCATCACCCATAGGGAGACTTCCCCAGGGTCATAATAATTTGCATACAAAGAGAGAAGCGCTCTACCAGGAACGAACAACAGCTCAGTGGCTTGTTCTATGGCGATTTACCACCCGGAAGCAGCCTCTTTTAGACCAGTGTGCTTTTCACAGAAGAAAACTTTCCTGAAGTATATCAGTCTGATCCCGCCAAGTAAGGTCAGTCCAGCCCCGAAATACCAGGCAATTCTCCTCTGAACAAGGAACATGACAACCCCAGACGATCGTTTCGGCCTTCTATGGGCCTCGTCAGTGAGGTGCAGCCACATTCCTCTAAGCACACTGGGCAAGGAGTCCACGTCTGGTTTCCCCCATCACCCATAGGGAGACTTCCCCAGGGTCATAATAATTTGCATACAAAGAGAGAAGCGCTCTACCAGGAACGAACAACAGCTCAGTGGCTTGTTCTATGGCGATTTACCACCCGGAAGCAGCCTCTTTTAGACCAGTGTGCTTTTCACAGAAGAAAACTTTCCTGAAGTATATCAGTCTGATCCCGCCAAGTAAGGTCAGTCCAGCCCCGAAATACCAGGCAATTCTCCTCTGAACAAGGAACATGACAACCCCAGACGATCGTTTCGGCCTCCTATGGGCCTCGTCAGTGAGGTGCAGCCACATTCCTCTAAGCACACTGGGCAAGGAGTCCACGTCTGGTTTCCCCCATCACCCATAGGGAGACTTCCCCAGGGTCATAATAATTTGCATACAAAGAGAGAAGCGCTCTACCAGGAACGAACAACAGCTCAGTGGCTTGTTCTATGGCGATTTACCACCCGGAAGCAGCCTCTTTTAGACCAGTGTGCTTTTCACAGAAGAAAACTTTCCTGAAGTATATCAGTCTGATCCCGCCAAGTAAGGTCAGTCCAGCCCCGAAATACCAGGCAATTCTCCTCTGAACAAGGAACATGACAACCCCAGACGATCGTTTCGGCCTCCTATGGGCCTCGTCAGTGAGGTGCAGCCACATTCCTCTAAGCACACTGGGCAAGGAGTCCACGTCTGGTTTCCCCCATCACCCATAGGG
This sequence comes from Bombina bombina, assembly GCF_027579735.1. Lineage (NCBI taxonomy): Eukaryota > Metazoa > Chordata > Amphibia > Anura > Bombinatoridae > Bombina > Bombina bombina. Next base: position 1,012,004,800 of record NC_069504.1, on the reverse strand, counting down.
AGACTTCCCCAGGGTCATAATAATTTGCATACAAAGAGAGAAGCGCTCTACCAGGAACGAACAACAGCTCAGTGGCTTGTTCTATGGCGATTTACCACCCGGAAGCAGCCTCTTTTAGACCAGTGTGCTTTTCACAGAAGAAAACTTTCCTGAAGTATATCAGTCTGATCCCGCCAAGTAAGGTCAGTCCAGCCCCGAAATACCAGGCAATTCTCCTCTGAACAAGGAACATGACAACCCCAGACGATCGTTTCGGCCTCCTATGGGCCTCGTCAGTGAGGTGCAGCCACATTCCTCTAAGCACACTGGGCAAGGAGTCCACGTCTGGTTTCCCCCATCACCCATAGGGAGACTTCCCCAGGGTCATAATAATTTGCATACAAAGAGAGAAGCGCTCTACCAGGAACGAACAACAGCTCAGTGGCTTGTTCTATGGCGATTTACCACCCCGAAGCAGCCTCTTTTAGACCAGTGTGCTTTTCACAGAAGAAAATTTTCCTGAAGTATATCAATCTGATCCCGCCAAGTAAGGTCAGTCCAGCCCCGAAATACCAGGCAATTCTCCTCTGAACAAGGAACATGACAACCCCAGACGATCGTTTCGGCCTCCTATGGGCCTCGTCAGTGAGGTGCAGCCACATTCCTCTAAGCACACTGGGCAAGGAGTCCACGTCTGGTTTCCCCCATCACCCATAGTGAGACTTCCCCAGGGTCATAATAATTTGCATACAAAGAGAGAAGCGCTCTACCAGGAACGAACAACAGCTCAGTGGCTTGTTCTATGGCGATTTACCACCCGGAAGCAGCCTCTTTTAGACCAGTGTGCTTTTCACAGAAGAAAACTTTCCTGAAGTATATCAGTCTGATCCCGCCAAGTAAGGTCAGTCCAGCCCCGAAATACCAGGCAATTCTCCTCTGAACAAGGAACATGACAACCCCAGACGATCGTTTCGGCCTCCTAAGGGCCTCGTCAGTGAGGTGCAGCCACATTCCTCTAAGCACACTGGGCAAGGAGTCCACGTCTGGTTTCCCCCATCACCCATAGGGAGACTTCCCCAGGGTCATAATAATTTGCATACAAAGAGAGAAGCGCTCTACCAGGAACGAACAACAGCTCAGTGGCTTGTTCTATGGCGATTTACCACCCGGAAGCAGCCTCTTTTAGACCAGTGTGCTTTTCACAGAAGAAAACTTTCCTGAAGTATATCAGTCTGATCCTGCCAAGTAAGGTCAGTCCAGCCCCGAAATACCAGGCAATTCTCCTCTGAACAAGGAACATGACAACCCCAGACGATCGTTTCGGCCTCCTATGGGCCTCGTCAGTGAGGTGCAGCCACATTCCTCTAAGCACACTGGGCAAGGAGTCCACGTCTGGTTTCCCCCATCACCCATAGGGAGACTTCCCCAGGGTCATAATAATTTGCATACAAAGAGAGAAGCGCTCTACCAGGAACGAACAACAGCTCAGTGGCTTGTTCTATGGCGATTTACCACCCGGAAGCAGCCTCTTTTAGACCAGTGTGCTTTTCACAGAAGAAAACTTTCCTGAAGTATATCAGTCTGATCCCGCCAAGTAAGGTCAGTCCAGCCCCGAAATACCAGGCAATTCTCCTCTGAACAAGGAACATGACAACCCCAGACGATCGTTTCGGCCTCCTATGGGCCTCGTCAGTGAGGTGCAGCCACATTCCTCTAAGCACACTGGGCAAGGAGTCCACGTCTGGTTTCCCCAATCACCCATAGGGAGACTTCCCCAGGGTCATAATAATTTGCATACAAAGAGAGAAGCGCTCTACCAGGAACGAACAACAGCTCAGTGGCTTGTTCTATGGCGATTTACCACCCAGAAGCAGCCTCTTTTAGACCAGTGTGCTTTTCACAGAAGAAAACTTTCCTGAAGTATATCAGTCTGATCCCGCCAAGTAAGGTCAGTCCAGCCCCGAAATACCAGACAATTCTCCTCTGAACAAGGAACATGACAACCCCAGACGATCGTTTCGGCCTCCTATGGGCCTCGTCAGTGAGGTGCAGCCACATTCCTCTAAGCACACTGGGCAAGGAGTCCACGTCTGGTTTCCCCCATCACCCATAGGGAGACTTCCCCAGGGTCATAATAATTTGCATACAAAGAGAGAAGCGCTCTACCAGGAACGAACAACAGCTCAGTGGCTTGTTCTATGGCGATTTACCACCCGGAAGCAGCCTCTTTTAGACCAGTGTGCTTTTCACAGAAGAAAACTTTCCTGAAGTATATCAGTCTGATCCCGCCAAGTAAGGTCAGTCCAGCCCCGAAATACCAGGCAATTCTCCTCTGAACAAGGAACATGACAACCCCAGGCGATCGTTTCAGCCTCCTATGGGCCTCGTCAGTGAGGTGCAGCCACATTCCTCTAAGCACACTGGGCAAGGAGTCCACGTCTGGTTTCCCCCATCACCCATAGGGAGACTTCCCCAGGGTCATAATAATTTGCATACAAAGAGAGAAGCGCTCTACCAGGAACGAACAACAGCTCAGTGGCTTGTTCTATGGCGATTTACCACCCGGAAGCAGCCTCTTTTAGACCAGTGTGCTTTTCACAGAAGAAAACTTTCCTGAAGTATATCAGTCTGATCCCGCCAAGTAAGGTCAGTCCAGCCCCGAAATACCAGGCAATTCTCCTCTGAACAAGGAACATGACAACCCCAGACGATCGGGTGATGGGGGAAACCAGACGTGGACTCCTTGCCCAGTGTGCTTAGAGGAATGTGGCTGCACCTCACTGACGAGGCCCATAGGAGGCCGAAACGATCGTCTGGGGTTGTCATGTTCCTTGTTCAGAGGAGAATTGCCTGGTATTTCGGAGCTGGACTGACCTTACTTGGCGGGATCAGACTGATATATTTCAGGAAAATTTTCTTCTGTGAAAAGCACACTGGTCTAAAAGAGGCTGCTTCCGGGTGGTAAATCGCCATAGAACAAGCCACTGAGCTGTTGTTCGTTCCTGGTAGAGCGCTTCTCTCTTTGTATGCAAATTATTATGACCCTGGGGAAGTCTCCCTATGGGTGATGGGGGAAACCAGACGTGGACTCCTTGCCCAGTGTGCTTAGAGGAATGTGGCTGCACCTCACTGACGAGGCCCATAGGAGGCCGAAACGATCGTCTGGGGTTGTCATGTTCCTTGTTCAGAGGAGAATTGCCTGGTATTTCGGAGCTGGACTGACCTTACTTGGCGGGATCAGACTGATATATTTCAGGAAAATTTTCTTCTGTGAAAAGCACACTGGTCTAAAAGAGGCTGCTTCCGGGTGGTAAATCGCCATAGAACAAGCCACTGAGCTGTTGTTCGTTCCTGGTAGAGCGCTTCTCTCTTTGTATGCAAATTATTATGACCCTGGGGAAGTCTCCCTATGGGTGATGGGGGAAACCAGACGTGGACTCCTTGCCCAGTGTGCTTAGAGGAATGTGGCTGCACCTCACTGACGAGGCCCATAGGAGGCCGAAACGATCGTCTGGGGTTGTCTTGTTCCTTGTTCAGAGGAGAATTGCCTGGTATTTCGGAGCTGGACTGACCTTACTTGGCGGGATCAGACTGATATATTTCAGGAAAATTTTCTTCTGTGAAAAGCACACTGGTCTAAAAGAGGCTGCTTCCGGGTGGTAAATCGCCATAGAACAAGCCACTGAGCTGTTGTTCGTTCCTGGTAGAGCGCTTCTCTCTTTGTATGCAAATTATTATGACCCTGGGGAAGTCTCCCTATGGGTGATGGGGGAAACCAGACGTGGACTCCTTGCCCAGTGTGCTTAGAGGAATGTGGCTGCACCTCACTGACGAGGCCCATAGGAGGCCGAAACGATCGTCTGGGGTTGTCATGTTCCTTGTTCAGAGGAGAATTGCCTGGTATTTCGGAGCTGGACTGACCTTACTTGGCGGGATCAGACTGATATATTTCAGGAAAATTTTCTTCTGTGAAAAGCACACTGGTCTAAAAGAGGCTGCTTCCGGGTGGTAAATCGCCATAGAACAAGCCACTGAGCTGTTGTTCGTTCCTGGTAGAGCGCTTCTCTCTTTGTATGCAAATTATTATGACCCTGGGGAAGTCTCCCTATGGGTGATGGGGGAAACCAGACGTGGACTCCTTGCCCAGTGTGCTTAGAGGAATGTGGCTGCACCTCACTGACGAGGCCCATAGGAGGCCGAAACGATCGTCTGGGGTTGTCATGTTCCTTGTTCAGAGGAGAATTGCCTGGTATTTCGGAGCTGGACTGACCTTACTTGGCGGGATCAGACTGATATATTTCAGGAAAATTTTCTTCTGTGAAAAGCACACTGGTCTAAAAGAGGCTGCTTCCGGGTGGTAAATCGCCATAGAACAAGCCACTGAGCTGTTGTTCGTTCCTGGTAGAGCGCTTCTCTCTTTGTATGCAAATTATTATGACCCTGGGGAAGTCTCCCTATGGGTGATGGGGGAAACCAGATGTGGACTCCTTGCCCAGTGTGCTTAGAGGAATGTGGCTGCACCTCACTGACGAGGCCCATAGGAGGCCGAAACGATCGTCTGGGGTTGTCATGTTCCTTGTTCAGAGGAGAATTGCCTGGTATTTCGGAGCTGGACTGACCTTACTTGGCGGGATCAGACTGATATATTTCAGGAAAATTTTCTTCTGTGAAAAGCACACTGGTCTAAAAGAGGCTGCTTCCGTTTGGTAAATCGCCATAGAACAAGCCACTGAGCTGTTGTTCGTTCCTGGTAGAGCGCTTCTCTCTTTGTATGCAAATTATTATGACCCTGGGGAAGTCTCCCTATGGGTGATGGGGGAAACCAGACGTGGACTCCTTGCCCAGTGTGCTTAGAGGAATGTGGCTGCACCTCACTGACGAGGCCCATAGGAGGCCGAAACGATCGTCTGGGGTTGTCATGTTCCTTGTTCAGAGGAGAATTGCCTGGTATTTCGGAGCTGGACTGACCTTACTTGGCGGGATCAGACTGATATATTTCAGGAAAATTTTCTTCTGTGAAAAGCACACTGGTCTAAAAGAGGCTGCTTCCGGGTGGTAAATCGCCATAGAACAAGCCACTGAGCTGTTGTTCGTTCCTGGTAGAGCGCTTCTCTCTTTGTATGCAAATTATTATGACCCTGGGGAAGTCTCCCTATGGGTGATGGGGGAAACCAGACGTGGACTCCTTGCCCAGTGTGCTTAGAGGAATGTGGCTGCACCTCACTGACGAGGCCCATAGGAGGCCGAAACGATCGTCTGGGGTTGTCATGTTCCTTGTTCAGAGGAGAATTGCCTGGTATTTCGGAGCTGGACTGACCTTACTTGGCGGGATCAGACTGATATATTTCAGGAAAATTTTCTTCTGTGAAAAGCACACTGGTCTAAAAGAGGCTGCTTCCGGGTGGTAAATCGCCATAGAACAAGCCACTGAGCTGTTGTTCGTTCCTGGTAGAGCGCTTCTCTCTTTGTATGCAGAAAATAGGGCTGGTCTTCATATTTTTCCAGGGCTGCTTTTTATTCCCAGTCCGGCCCTGAAAACAAGACTTTTTCACCATTCAATGTACAAATTGTTGCTAATAAAAATTTAAATGGCTGAAATCAGCAGCTGATAAATATCAAACGGTAGATGGTAATTAGCACCTATGTGTTTGATCTCTGGTGTCCCATCAGAGTATTAAAGAACCAGTAAATACAGTAGTATTGCATAATCAACAAATGAATGATAAAAAGACAATGCAATATAGCTTAGTCTGAACTCCAAATGAGTAGTAAAAAAATTTCTGAAAAATTTCATTTATATCTATTTCCTCTCCTCCTGTATCATGTGACAGCCATCAGCCAATCACAAATGCATATATGTATATTCTGTGAATAATTGCACATGCTCAGTAGGAGTTGGTGACTCAAAAAGTGTAAATATAAAAAGACTGTGCACATTTTGTTAATGGAAGTAAATTATAACGTTGTTTAAAATTGTTGCTCTATTTGAATCTTGAAAGTTTAATTTTGACTTGAGTGTCCCTTTAAGTGGTGAGTTTAGCTATTGAAAGAAATCTTCTGAATGTACAGTAAACCTTAGTTTGGCTATCTATTATTTAAACTGTTACTAACCAGAAACCATTTCTACACTTAGTTGCAACATAATAAGTTTTTCATGTAATGGATAGCAGAACCAAAAATATATACATTATTATAAATCTTTTATAAAAGCTGTTTCACGTCCCTGGAGGTTGAGAGTGAGAGAGAGAAGGAAGTGCTGGTTGGAAGGAGAGAGGTCTTAAATATATTGAAAAACAAAAAAGTCCAGGCATCCCAAATGAAAATATAAAATCAAAGCTTTATTTATGCTCCATATTAAAAGGATAGACAGCAGAGGTACCCGGTAAGAATCACTGTCTTACGCGTTTCGGCCATGATGGCCGTAATCATAGACAGGTCTTAAATAAATGTTATAATAGTGATTTCAATGGAGCTAATCTCGCCACAGTGCTCCTACAAGGGGCGAATACTAAATTTTTTGAATTATGTAATTTTTGAGAGGCCATGTTGTGTTGAGTTTTTATATAAAATCTTAGTTTCAGAAATAGGATTTAATATCTAGGCCAATGAGCTCTATTTTATTTTCTAATCCAGACAAGAGCAAGAACAAGTTAGGCCTCCGAGAAAACCTAGTGCCTTTAAAATATTTTGCAAGTTATTTCTGCTTCCGGCAATAATTAATATAAAGTTAAAAATCTAATTTCATTTTAAATATATAAAATGACTGTAATTTATAACTTAATATGTTTACATTTTAGGCCTAGATTACAAGTTGGGCTCAAAATTACGCTTTCACAAGCGGGATATTTGTGCTCCACTCGTAATACCAGTGCACGCACTATAGCACATTTCCATAGGCTCCAATAGGAGCCTCGTTCTAATGCTGATAAAAACGGCACAGAACGTAGCGCAGCGAAGGTGGTAAGTCACGCAGCAATGGGCAGCATATTTATAATATATATGTATATGAATATATACATATATATGTATGTGTTTATTTGTGTATAATTGTATGTACACATATTAACACATAAATATATATGTATATAAGTATATTAACACATAAATATATATGCATATAAGCATATTAACACATAAGTATATATGTATATAAGCATATACATATATATTTAAAATGATAACACAGTCCCCATAGACCGCAATGTACAGGCACTTTTCAGTGCAGTTTCTTTTTTCTAACACCCCACATCTGATAATTTTAACCCCTTATAACTACTTTGTGCAGTTATTTTTTAAAAAAAAAATATATATATATATATTTTATTAATAAAAAGGAACTATGCTCTTTATTTTGGGAGGCAATTGGGATGCATTTTTTTAATTAACCAGAGGTCTGACCTCTGATTAATTTCCCTAGAGCAAATTGCTAGTCTACCACGAGCTTGTGGTAGCATTAAACAGCCACTTGTAATAGGTGCATGCTAAAGTAGCGCTCCACTTGTAATCTAGCCCTTAGTTGTAATATTATGTTTGCATCTTAATAGAATATCATTGTATTTAAATGAAATATGTGTAATTCATTGCCAAAATCTACCTAAAACAATTACATGGTGGGTTTATAATTTTTTACTAGCTTTTCATAGTCAAATTCTCTTAATAATTACATCAATATCAGTTAAATAACCTCACACCCAAGGCTTGATATAGACTCTTATAAGGTTCTGTCAGCATATGTAGAGCTTGGTAGACTAGTACTTGAACCTAAGACAGAGGTACAGTTTTTAAGAGTTACTGTATGAACTGATACAATGGAACATTGACATACTATGTAGAATTCATAACCTCATAGTCTGGAACAGGCTGGGTGAGCAATGTAAAATCAGGAGCTGGCTGAGAAAGTAGCTTTAAGATCCAATAGATTAGGCTCTTAGAGAGAAGGGATGTGAAGAAATGAGGGTTGGCGCTAACTATAAATCCTATATGCCTGGTGGAAAGAAACTACTCCTCCTCAGTAGTTTTAGTGAAAACAGGGTGTACAAACAGAAAAACCACTGGCGCTATAAGGAATAAGCTAGGATTTAAACTACCTAATATAAGTGAAAAGCACCTCTCTAGGTATAACGTGTAAGCTATATAGCTATGTGAAAAATCGTGACTAAGTCTCTATGAGATAGAATAAACTTAATAGTATACACTAAATATTTATAAGTAGGATATATTGAGGTATATCAAAACTATAGTATGTGGACAAAGATCATGTCTGTATGTACAAACGGTATATATGTAGTGTCTGTGATGAAAGAAAAAATGAGATTTTGAAAGAGTAAATATATTCTTATTTAATAACCTTTAAAACATATATTAAAACAAATACATATGGATTAAAACATAGGGACGTCTCCCTGTGGGAACCTGGCATACGTGGTTTAAACAGTCTATTAGACTTGAAAACATAGGAAAGTATGTAGGTTAAAACTGAATAGATATAGCCACTCTTTGATGTGCAACAGTCACAGTGTATAAACCGTAAGGTACCTTACTATTGTCCGTTGAAAATTGGAGTGACCTCTGGGCTGGTGTGCCGCTTCTTTGAGCATCTGTGTATGTCGGGTTGTTTTTCATGGCTTAATACAGAGCCGCAAGCCTCAGGTACTATTGGCGGTTGAGAGGCCGTAAAAAATGTTTTGATTTCGTTATAGTTTGGATTTTGGAATATTTGCATCTTTAAAATGGGACAGTTGGGAGTGGAAATGGAACCAAATGTGAACAATATTATCTTATTTCATTAAGGCAATATTTAACCTCTTAAGGACATATGACGGAATTTTTCCGTCATAAAACAATTGAGCAAACTGAAAGCTGTGTGCTTAAAGGGTTAAATTTCATAATACAGCTGATACATGAAACAAAAGGTAGTTTTATATAAATGTTTAATAATTTTGTGACTTATAGGCAGGGGAAATAGTAATCTGATCTTTTTTTTTTTTTTTTAAACATTAGTAAGTTATTTTGGTAAAAAGTTATTTTAGTAAACAGTTTGAATTTTAGAATAATTTTGGATTTTTTTTCATTCCAGATTTGTGAATTTGTACATGCATTTCAAGTATTTTTTAATGCACCTTCAGCTTTAGCGCACTTGGGTTAGCACACCTTCGGGTTAGTGCATAAGCGAAAAAGCCAGAGCAAAGTTTTGCAGCACGCCCCATAGAGAGGGTCTTAGCAAGGTCACACTATCGGACCTCCACATGTTAGCTCACCTGAGGTTTTTTGCTCTAGCGAAAACGTTTTACTTTCATCTTGTAATATAAATGCAAGAATGGGAGCGCTATTGATTACACTTGAGCTCAATAGAGCTAATATTTTTGTCCTTCACTTCTAGTGTAGGCCCAAGTCAGCAAATTGTAGACAGGACAGGCTTTTATCCAGTACATTCCATAGTCATGTCAATACATAAATGCAGGTAACACACCTTAATATAGGGATAGGGGTTAATAACCACACCTACTTAATTAACAATTCACCTGTGCATACACACACATTTTTTCTTTGCAGTGTTACTTGTCCTTGAGAAGGATGCGCCATCTAGTGGTAGATATATAGTAATACACATTTAAAAAAAAAAACAACTATTACATATTGTTGCAAAAATAACAACAATTACAGAGTATTAGATACAGAGACTAATCCTATTGAAATATTTACAAAAAAACAGATAAATCATATTCTTTATTCATACCAACAGGTGCCATGGTTTCTAATTTATTAATCCAGAATACTTCCTTCTGTTTTAGGAAAAGCTCCCTATTACCACCCCTTCTGGGTAAACTAATCTGGTCAATTATTTGAAACCTTAATTGACATACCCTGTGTTCTGCCTGAATAAAGTGTTCAGCTACTGGATTTTTTATTTTGCCATTTCTGATGTCTGATTTGTGTTCACATATCCTGTCACGGACCATTCTAGTGGTCTCCCCGATGTAACTCCGCCCACATGGGCATTTAATCATGTAAATGGCAAATGTGGTTCTACATGTAAATAAACCCCTGATGTTATATTTCTTGCCTGTACGTGGATGATAGAAAAATTTACCCTTCACCATATTATTGCAACTAGCACAGCCTAAACATGGGTAGCATCCCATATTTTTATCTGTAATATAGCTCTGTATTTTAGTTTTAGCAGTGCCTATATCGGCCCTAATTAGCCTATCTCTAAGATTCTTACTTCTTTTATAAGCCGGCATGAATTCTGACTGAAACTCAGTTACATGAGGGTTACATTGTCTTTTCTATTTCGAAATATCCCAATAAAAATGGAATTTTCTACATAGTGGTGAGTGCTGCTGAATTTTTTGGATTGTGCTATTACTTTAAGGGTTTTGTGTGGAACCCTTACAGCTTGCACCACCTTGTTATCTTAAGTGCTGTACCACTATTGGACTGTGTTTTATCCAGTACATACCTGATCAGGAACATGTAGACAGGACAGTCTCTTACTTAGAATGGACATTTAGATATAATAAATAGCTTTCCCCCATTTATATTTTTTTAAAAACATTTTAGGGACAATAAATTCAAAATGAAGCTTATATAATACATACAGCATGCAATTCTTAACAGCTTTCTAATTTACTTCTAATTTGCACCATTCGCTCGGTATCCTTTGTTGACAAGCATACCTAGGTAGAATTATGAGCAGTAATACACTACTTATGAACTAGCTGTTTGGTGGCCGCACATGCATGCTTCTTCTCATTTGTTAAGAAAGTATACCTAGACATACCTCCCAACATTTGTGACCAAGTATTAGGGACTCAGAAGGGTAAAGAGAGTCGCAACTTTGTGGGTGGGGTCATGTTGGGAGGGGTTGAGGTCACGTATGGATAGTGGATCATGGGTATGCATGAGCAGTCAATGAGTCTGTATAGTTTGTGGTGTGTTTGAGTGGTCTGTGGGTGGGGCTAAGGGAAATTTGTCAAATCAGGACATATGGCTGTCTCAGAGGGACAGCAGGAGAGAGCCCAGAAATAGGGACTGTAAAATTGCATGCTCCATCTGAATTATGAATTTAATAATTAGGGTTTCCTGTCCCTTTAATTAACAAAAATCCTCTTCCTTACTCTCTCATTTACTTTATAGAAGAAGAAAATACTAAACAGGAACATTGCTGAAATCATCTAGCTTTGCCAGTGAGTGTTTTTTTTAAAAGTGTGTGTGTTTAAATTAAATAGTAGGTAATACAATACAGCAATGTTTAAAATCAAAATAAAGATTTAAAAAAAAAAAAATCTCTTATGGTCAAACACATAAATTACCTGGTTTTGGATGTGGAAATACTATTCTCTCATCCAGCTGAGAGTTCTAGCAAGAGTTCTATTAGCAGACAGATCTTAATAGGCACAGAGCAGTTCAACATCAAGTCTGTAGATGGTGCTGTAGACTCCATTTAAAGGGACACTAAACTTTTTCAAATAATTTTAATTTCTTTATCAGCTCATTTATATCTGTACGTAATCGGTCTCAGCTGGGAAGATTAGTTGAGGAGAACATATTTTTTTTAAATGTTTTAGAGAAACTTAAGTTACAACACTGCGGCTTTCATTACTTGATAGAAACTAAAACATTACATTTATTTCTTATATACTAAACAACTAATATAATTAAAGAAATACATCTGCATGTCATTCTTGGGATAATCTTTGCTTTCAATACATCATTACAAAAAAAACAAAATGCCCTATTTCATTAGGGTATTTTACTATTAAATAAATTCTATTATTTTACCGTATGTTTAATCCTTAAAATAGGTTAAAGTGATGATAAATTACAGACTTTAAGAATGTTGCAATGAAAATTAGTGTACAAGAAAAACGCATAATTATTTTTAATAAAAAGTGTATATATACTGTATTTTATAATAAAATATTTTAATAATATTTGGTATCTTCTGTTCCCCCACCACCCTTCATTTCCTCTTTTGGCTGGACTTCAAGAGTGTCATATGATACACACACTGATTGGATCTTCATTGGAATTGTCATTAAAAAAAAAATTGTGGTCCGGCAACACTGTAATAGAAGCATTACTATAGACACAGATTTAACATTTTTCATGGATAGATTTAAAAAAAAAAAAGTACAGATATACTTTTTTAATGGCAAATATTACATACTAGTACAGCGGTCCCACCCCTTGCTCTCTCTCTATATCCCCTCTCTTTTGCTCTCTCTTTCTCCCCTCTCTTTTGCTCTCTCTTTCTCCCCTCTCTTTTGCTCTCTCTCTCCCCCCTCTCTTTTGCTCTCTCTTTCTCCCCTCTCTTTTCCCCCTCTCTTTTGCTCTCTCTCTCCCCCCTCTCTTTTGCTCTCTCTCCCTCTTTTGTTGTGTCTCTCCCTCTTTTGCTGTCTCTCTCCCTCTCCTCCCTCTCTTTTTCTCTCTCTCCCCCCCTCTTTTACTCTCTCTCTTCCCCCTCTATTTTGCTGTCTCTCTCCCTATTTTGCTGTCTCTCTCGCTATTTTGCTGTCTCTCTCCCTATTTTGCTGTCTCTCTCCCTATTTTGCTGTCTCTCTCCCTCTCTTTTGCTCTCTCTCTTCCCCCCTCTCGTTTGCTCTCTCTCTCTCCTCTCTTTTGCGCTCTCTCTCCCCCTCTCTTTTGCGCTCTCTCTCCCCCTCTCTTTTGCGCTCTCTCTCCCCCCTCTCTTTTGCGCTCTCTCTCCCCCTCTCTTTTGCGCTCTCTCTCCCCCTCTCTTTTGCGCTCTCTCTCCCCCTTTCTTTTGCGCTCTCTCTCCCCCTCTCTTTTGTGCTCTCTCTCCCCCCTCTCTTTTGTGCTCTCTCCCTCTCTTTTGTGCTCTCTCCCCCTCTCTTTTGCGCTCTCTTCCCCTCTCTGTTGCTCTCTCTCTCTCCCTCTCTTTTGCTGTCTCTCCCCCTCACTTTTGCACTCTTTCCCCCTCTATTTTGCGCTCTCTCCCCCCTCTCTTTTGCGCTCTCTCTCCCCTCTCTTTTGCGCTCTCTCTCCCCCTCTCTTTTGCGCTCTCTCTCCCCCTCTCTTTTGCGCTCTCTCTTCCCCTCTCTTTTGCGCTCTCTCTTCCCCTCTCTTTTGCGCTCTCTCTTCCCCTCTCTTTTGCGCTCTCTCTTCCCCTCTCTTTTGCGCTCTCTCTCCCCCTCTCTTTTGCGCTCTCTCTCCCCCCTCTCTTTTGCGCTCTCTCTCCCCCCTCTCTTTTGCGCTCTCTCTCCCCCTCTCTTTTGCGCTCTCTCTCCCCCCTCTCTTTTGCGCTTTCTCCCCCCTCTCTTTTGTGCTCTCTCTCCCCCCTCTCTTTTGTGCTCTCTCCCCCCCTCTCTTTTGTGCTCTCTCCCCCCCCTCTCTTTTGCGCTTTCTCCCCCCTCTCTTTTGTGCTCTCTCTCCCCCCTCTCTTTTGTGCTCTCTCTCCCCCTCTCTTTTGTGCTCTCTCTCCCCCCTCTCTTTTGTGCTCTCTCTCCCCCCTCTCTTTTGTGCTCTCTCTCCCCCCTCTCTTTTGTGCTCTCTCCCCCCTTACTTTTGTGCTCTCTCTCCCCCCTCTCTTTTGTGCTCTCTCCCCCCTTCCTTTTGTGCTCTCTCCCCCCTCTCTTTTGTGCTCTCCCCCTCTCTTTTGTGCTCTCTCCCCCTCTCTTTTGCGCTCTCTCCCCCCTCTCTTTTGTGCTCTCTCCCCCCTCTCTTTTGTGCTCTCTCCCCCCTCTCTTTTGTGCTCTCTCCCCCCTCTCTTTTGCTCTCTCTCTCTTGTGCTCTCTCCCCCTCTCTCTTTTGTGCTCTCCCCCTCTTTTGTGCTCTCCCCCCCCTCTCTTTTGTGCTCTCTCCCCCCTCTCTTTTTCTCACTCACCCCCCTCTCTTTTGCTGTCTCTCTCCCCCTCTCTTTATCCCCCCTCTTCTGCTCTCTCTATCCCCTTCTTTTTAGAGCTCTCTGTCTCAATCACACACTGTGCACTTGCCCGGCATCTGGCCCGGCCCTGCCCCGCCTGCGTCACACTCGACCCCGCCCACATCACGACCGACCGCGCCTGTGTCACACCCGGCGTCGCCTACACCACACCCGGGCCCCGACGGCCATGCCCACTCCACCACATGCAACGCCAGGAGGAAGACACTGACAGTTAGAAGGCCAGGTGTGTTTGTCCTCGTGCGCAGTCTCTACTGCGCATGACAGCTTCGGACAAACACACTTGGCCTTTTATTATATAGGATATGGCATTTGATTAACTAATGTTTACCATCACTATAAATACAGTCATAGTTGTTCTCCTGTGCATACATGCATACGCTCCAATTACTAACCTAATCTGTTTTAGTAATGAAACTTAAATTAAGGGATTATTTATTTAATCAAGAATTTAAATAAAAAGTAAAAGAAGAAACTTTGTTGATTAAATTGTGTACTTTACGTCTACAGTAGATTGTTCCTTTAACAATTTGCCTAAGGAACATTCTATAGTTTCTACAATATTATAGCATGATAACATCATTTGTATTTTGCAAATATATATATATATATACACACACAAAAATTACATATACTATATATATATATATAATCACAATAATATCCAGGCACTCCGGTATACCAATCTCCCAATGTTTCGGTCTTTACATTAGACATTTGTCAAGGGTATATTTTGCCTAAAAATATATACAGAAAACAAGAAAAAATATCACTTACATATTCCAAATGAAACACAGCATGTATACAGAACATTGCGTCACTGGAAGTGACGTCATACCTGATCTGGGTCCGGGAATCACATATTCCCTACTCACATTTACTGGAATTTAAGATCAGGTATGACATCACTTCCGGTGACGCAATGTTCTGTATACATGCTGTGTTTCGTTTGGAATTTGTAAGTGACATTTTTTCTTGTTTTCTGTATATATTTTTTGGCAGATTATACCCTTGACAAAGGTCTAATGTGAAGACCGAAACGTTGGGAGATTGGTATACTGGATTGTACTGGAATTAAAACAAAATTATGTTGCATGAGTGCCTGGATATTATTGTGATTATTGTTACAAAGGACCAAGCACCGGCGGTTTCATAGTTTCATATATATATATATATACACACAAATACAGACATACATTTACATATACAGGTGTATATATATATATATATATATATATATATATATATAAAAAAAATATTATTTTTAAATTACATTAAATGTATTAAATATTGTGTGCACAGCACATACTGCATGTGAGACAGTAGTGGTCTTTCCAATCTCTTGAACTTTACCTGCCTTACTAGCCTTTCCTGTTTCCCCTGTTTTTATGTTATTCTAAGCAAATTCTCTAAAGAATGGAGAGATGAGCTAGTTTCAGTGAACCAGCTGTTTACTATAACATAGAAACTGGTGACGTTGCAAGGCTAAAACTAGAGAGGCTGACAAATCCTTTTAGTGTATTTGGCAAATGGTGCGTGTAGACCAGATTTATTTGTAAGGTAAATAGTGAACCCCCTTAAGCTCTGTACCAGCAGATGAAAACATAATACGAATGGGACATGAAACTTAAAAATTTGATTTCATGAATTGGATAAAACAGGGGTCGCCAACCTTTCAGGCATCAGGGACCACTAAACTCACAATTTTGAATCCTGTGGACCACTAACATGATTTTTTTTTAAAACACATACTGTACATAACTAGTATAACCATAGCTAAGTTTACAATATGTATATATTTACACATTTTTAACCCCTTAACGACTGAGGACGTGCAGGGTACGTCCTCAGAAAAAAGGCAGTTAATGCCTGAGAACGTACCCTGCACGTCCTCAGTGTGGAAAGCAGATGGAAGCGATCCTGCTCGCTTCCAGCTGCTTTCCGGTTATTGCAGTGATGCCTCGATATGGAGGCATCCTGCAATAACCTTTTTAAGTCATCCGGTGCAGAGAGAGCCACTCTGTGGCCCTCTCTGCACCGGAGATCGGTTGCTCCCTGTGTTGGTGGGTGGGAGCCGGACCGGGAGGCGGGTGGCAGCCATCGATGGCCCTGTGGATGTGAAGGGGTGCGGGATCGTGGGCGGGGGTGGCTGGGGGCGCGCACGTGCACGGGAGGGTGGGCGCGTGCACGGGGAGGGAGCGGGTGGGAACCGCTACACTGCAGAAAATGTGGAAATAAAAAATATAAAAAAATTGAAAATTAAAACAATCAGCAAGGTGGTGGGGGTTTGTCTGTGGGCTACACTACAGAAAAAAACAAACAAACAAAAAAAAGCACTTTTTATTGTAAACTGGGTACTGGCAGACAGCTGCCAGTACCCAAGATGGCCCCCAATAAGGCAGAGGGGAGGGTTAGAGAGCGGTTTTGGGGGGGATCAGGGAGGTTGGGGGCTAAGGGGGGATCCTACACAGTAGCATATGTAAATATGCTAAAAAAAAATTCATTTTTTTTTTTAAAACCCTTTTATTTTAGTACTGGCAGACTTTCTGCCAGTACTTATAATGGCGGGGACAATTGTGGGGTGGGGGAGGGAAGGGAGCTGTTTGGGAGGGATCAGGGGGTGGGATGTGTCAGATGGGAGGCTGATCTCTACACTAAAGCTAAAATTAACCCTGCAAGCTCACTACAAACTCCCTAATTAACCCTTTCACTGCTAGCCATAATACACGTGTGAGGCGCAACAGGATTTAGTGGCCTTCTAATTACCAGAAAGCAACGCCAAAGTCATATATGTCTGCTATTTCTGAACAAAGGGGATCCCAGACAAGCATTTACAACCATTTGTGCCATAATTGCACAAGCTGTTTGTAAATGATTTCAGTGAGAAACCTAAAATTGTGAAAAATTTTACGTTTTTTTTTATTTGATCGCATTTGGCGGTGAAATGGTGGCATGAAATATACCAAAATGTGCCTAGATCAATA
This sequence comes from Bombina bombina, assembly GCF_027579735.1. Classification (NCBI taxonomy): domain Eukaryota; kingdom Metazoa; phylum Chordata; class Amphibia; order Anura; family Bombinatoridae; genus Bombina; species Bombina bombina. The sequence goes on along the minus strand of NC_069504.1, from coordinate 1,011,987,931 downwards.
CTTGGGGTTGTCTACTACACTACACTAAAGCTAAAATTAACCCTACAAGCTCCCTAAAAGCTCCCTAATTAACCCCTTAACTGCTGGGCATGATACACTTGTGGTGCGCAGTGGCATTTAGCGGCCTTCTAATTACCAAAAAGCAATGCCAAAGCCATATATGTGTGCTATTTCTGAACAAAGGGGATCCCAGAGAAGAATTTACAACCATTTATGCCATAATTGCACAAGTTGTTTGTAAATAATTTCAGTGAGAAATCGAAAGTTTGTGAAAAAATTTGTGAAAAAGTGAACAATTTTTTGTATTTGATCGCATTTGGCGGTGAAATGGTGGTATGAAATATACCAAAATTGGCCTAGATCAATACTTTGGGATGTCTACTAAAAAAAAATATATACATGTCAATGGATATTCAGGGATTCCTGAAAGATATCAGTGTTCTAATGTAACTAGCGCTAATTTTGGAAAAAAAATGGTTTGGAAATAGCAAAGTGCTACTTGTATTTATGGCCCTATAACTTGCAAAAAAAGCAAAGAACATGTAAACATTGGGTATTTCTAAACTCAGGACAAAATTTAGAAACTATTTAGCATGGGTGTTTTTTGGTGGTTTTAGATATGTAACAGATTTTGGGGGTCAAAGTTAGAAAAAGTGTGTTTTTTTCCATTTTTCCTCATATTTTATCATTTTTTTTAAAGTAAATTATAAGATATGATGAAAATAATGGTATCTTTAGAAAGTCCATTTAATGGCGAGAAAAAAGGTATATAATATGTGTGGGTACAGTAAATGAGTAAGAAGAAAATTACAGCTAAACACAAACACCGCAAAAATGTAAAAATAGCCTTGGTCCCAAACGGACAGAAAATGGAAAAGTGCTCTGGTCACTAAGGGGTTAAGAATTGTTTTTGGAGTTAACTATCTTTTGTGATTTAAATAGGGCATGTAATTTTAAACAACTTCCCAATTTACTTTTATGACCAATTTTGCTTTGTTCTCTTCATATTCTTAGTTGAAAGCTAAACCTAGGAGGTTCATATGCTAATTTCTTATACCTTGAAGACTGCCTCTAATCTGAATGCATTTTTACCATTAGAGGGCATTAGTTCATGTGTTTTATATAGATAACATTGAACCCATACACATGAAGTGACCTAGGAGTGAGCACTGATTGGCTAAAATGCAAGTCTGTCAAAAGAACTGAAATAAGGGGGCAGTAAGCAGAAGCTTAGATACAAGGTAATTACAGAGGTAAAACATGTATTATAAGTTAACTGTGTTGGTTATGCAAAACTGGGGAATGGGTAATGAAGGGATTTTCTTTCTGGTGTTGACTGCCCCTTTAAATTTATATCAGAAAGCTCTCAATATGGATGTGAGCTAATCACGACTGATGTTACTGGCAAAAACTATAATACAGGTGGAATGGCTTTGCAAGTGGGAAAATTATTAGAATGAAAAGTAATTAATATTTAATTTTATAAAAAGAAGATGGAGGGGAGGAAGACAAACAGTGATGTAAGTCCATATGAAGGAATTAGGAAAACTACTACAAAGAGACAGGTAAAGGGAAGAAAATAAATGAAATATAAGAGAGAATTTTTTTTCCCACTTTCTGCCTCTCTGTTTCCAGCTCAAAAGTTGGCACTCACTCTTCATCTGGGATTTGTAAGTATTCTCTCAGTTCTGTCATTCAGTTAGTTAATTCCAAAAAATTATTCTTAAAAATGTGTAAATATATACATAATGTAAACTTAGCTATGGTTATACTAGTTATGTACAGTATCGGCTAGATTACGAGTTTTGCGGTAAGGTAAAAAAGCAGCGTTAACAGGTCCTAATGCTGCTTTTTCACTACCGCTGCTATTACGAGTCTTGCAGGTTTAGGGGCCCCGCACACTTTTTTGGCCTTACCGCAAAGGGACTTACGTAAACTTTGTAAACCCTTTTTTCAATGGGACTTGCATAACGCCGGTATTACGAGTCTGTCCTGCGAGGCCAAAAAGTGAGCGGTACACCCTCTACCTCCAAGATCCGTAACGCATTCTAAAGTCAGTAGTTATGAGTTTTACACTACAAAGCTGTAGCATAAAACTCATAACTAAATTCCTAAAAAGTTCACTAACATCCATAAACTACCTATTAACCCCTAAATCGAGGCCCTCCTGCATCACAAACACTAAAATAAAATTATTAACCCCTAATCTGCCGCTCCGGACATCGCCGCCACTAGAATAAACATATTAACCACTAAACTGCCGCACTCCCGCCTCGCAAACACTAGTTAAATAATATTAACCCCTAATCTTCCACCCCTAACATCACCGCCACCTACATTATATTTATTAACGCCTAATCTGCCGCCCTCAACATCGCTGCCACTATATTAAATTTATTAACCCCTAAACCTAAGTCTAACTCTAACCCTAACACCCCCTAATTGAAATATAATTTAAATAAATCTAAAAAAAATTACTATAATTAACTACATTATTCCTATTTAAAACTAAATACTTACCTATAAAATAAACCCTAAGCTAGCTACAATATAACTAATATATGTAGAATAGTTATTAAATAGTTATTAACTATTTAATAACTACCTGGCTAAAATAAATACAAATTTACCTGTAAAATAAAACCTAACCTAAGTTACACTAACACCTAACATTACACAACAATTAAATAAATTACCTACATTTTAGTTATATTGTAGCTAGCTTAGGGTTTATTTAATAGGTAAGTATTTAGTTTTAAATAGGAATAATTTAGTTAATGATAATAATTTTATTTAGATTTATTTAAATTATATTTCAATTAGGGGGTGTTAGGGTTAGACTTAGGTTTAGGGGTTAATACATTTAATATAGTGGCAGCGACATTGGGTGCGGCAGATTAGGGGTTAATAAGTGTAGGTAGGCTGCGGCGACATTGGGGGTGGCAGATTAGGGGTTATTAAATATAATGTAGGTGTCAGCGATGTTGGGGGCAGCAGATTAGGGGTTAATAAATATAATGTAGGTGTCAGCGATGTTGGGGGCAGCAGATTAGGGGTTAATAAGTATAATGTAGGTGGCGGCGGTGTCTAGAGTGGCAGATTAGGGGTTAATAAGAATAATGTAGGTGTCAGCGATGTCGGGGGTGGCAGATTAGGGGTGTTTAGACTCGGGGTTCATGTTAGGGTGTTAGGTCTAAACATAAAATGTGTTTCCTCATAGGAATCAATGGGGCTGCGTTACTGAGATTTACGCTGCTTTTTGGCAGGTGTTAGACTTTTTCTCAGCCGGTTCTCCCCATTGATGTCTATGGGGAAATCGTGCACGAGCACGTACGACCAGCTCACCGCTGACTTAAGCAGCGCTGGTATTGGAGTGCGGTATGGAGCACAATTTTTCTCTACGCTCACTTCTTACCTTTTAACACCGGGTTTGTAAAACCCATATTACCAGCGCTGCAGGTAAGTGAGCGGTTAGAAAAAACTGCTCGTTAGCACCGCACAGCTCCTAATGCAAAAATCTCGCCGTATGTGTTTTAAAAAAATCATGTTAGTGGTCCACGGGATTCAAAATTGTGAGTTTAGTGGTCCCTGATGTCTGAAAGGTTGGCGACCCCTGCTCCATAGGAATAGTAGTGTGTCTAGCTAAGGTGGAAATAGCTCCATCAACCTTAGGAACTACTTCCCAGGCTGTTAAATTCTTCTCTGAAAGAGGATACTTTTTTATTTATTTTTTTATTTAAACCAGTTTTAAGGTGGAAAAGGAATGCCTGGTTTCTTCCATTCTTTGGCTATATAGAGGTCCGACAGACATCGCTGAATGTGGAGAGCAATATGTTCTCCGTATTCAGCATTGCACCAGCAGCTCACAAGAGCTGCTGGTGCAACGCCTCCCCCTGCAGACTCGCGGCCAATCAGCGACCAGCAGGGGGGTGTCAATCAACCCGATCGTACTCGATCGGGTTGAATTGGGGGGATTCCTATCCGCTTCATCAGAGCAAGTGGAAAGGGCTATGGAGCAGCGGTCTTTAGACCGCTGCTTCATAACTGGTGTTTCTGGCGAGCATGAAGGCTTGCCAGAAACAAAGGTCCTCAAGCTCCGTGCAGAACTTGATAGATAGGCCCCATAGTCTGTAAGCAACTTTGGTGCTTTGAAAAGCCTTGGGCGGAGCTTTAAAAACTCAACAGGTTGGAATACTCTGGATTCGGTTCTGATAGTTGCAAGGTATTCAAAACTTCCTTAAGTAAGAAGCAGATATGGTCCAATTTAAATCTAACGGGGAATCAGATTCAGGCATGGGATCAAGGTCCTCAAAAGAGACTTCCCCAGAGTTTTGTAAGGTTGGTGAGCCTGGGGGTTAGGCTCCTGTGTATTACAGGTAGTGTGAGGTAAATCTCCTGATGTTTGCTTAACCCCTTAATGACAACTGACGTACCAGGTACGTCCTGCAAAAACTGTCAGCTAGTGACAATGGACGTACCTGGTACGTCATTTGTCTAATTGAGTGCTGGAAGCGATTGCGATAGCTTCCAGCAGCTCTCAGTGTATCGCAGTGATGCCACAATATTGAGGCATCCTGCAATACACTTTTACAAGCATCCGATGCAGAGAGAGCCACTCTGTGGCCCTCTCTGCACTGGTAGTGATGGTGCCGTTCATTGGTGGGTGGGAGCTTAGCAGGGGGGCAGGTAGGCAGCCCATCGCTACCCGGCATCTGGTTCCTGCAAGTGTAATGTGCGAGCCGGAAGCCGGGAACGTGCGGGAGGGTGCCTGCGGGAGGGCGCGCGCTTGTCTGTGCGCGCACGCGCAGCAACCACTGTCACCAATGATCCATGAAGTGAGAGGGAGGGGGAAAAACCCCAATATAAATATTAAATCTAGAAGGATCTGGGAGGGGGAGGGGTGGGGGTAATGAGGGGGGGCACTACAGAAAAAGTTATTGTTGTAAAAAAAAACTTTCGGCTAGATTACGAGTTTTTCGTTTTGAGCTGTGCGGTGCTAACGAGCAGTTTTCCCTCACCGCTCACTTCCCTACAGCGCTGGTATTACGGGTTTTTACAAACCTGTCATTAATAGACAAGAAGTGAGCGTTGAACAAAATTTTGCTTATTACCGCACTCCAATACCAGCACTGCTTAAATCAGCGGTGAGCTGGTTGTACGTGCTCAAGCACGATTTCCCCATAGGAATCAACGGGGACAGTCGGCTGAGAAAAGTCTAACACCTGCAAAAAAGCAGCGTAAAACTCAGTAACGCAGCCCCGTTGATTCCTATGGGGAAACACATTTTATGTTTACATCTAACACCCTAACATGAACCCCGAGTCTAAACACCCCAATCTTACACTTATTAACCCCTAATCTGCCGCTCCCGACATCGCCGACACCTACATTATACTTATGAACCCCTAATCTGCTGCCCGAACATCGTCGCCACCTACATTATATTTATTAACCACTAATCTGCCACCCCAAATGTCACCGCCTACCTACCTACACTTATTAACCCCTAATCTACCGCCCCAACGTTGCCACCACTATACTAAATGTATTAACCCCTAAACCTAAGTCTAACCCTAACACCCCTTAACTTAAATATAATTTAAATAAATCTAAAGAAAATTCCTATCATTAACTACATTATTCCTATTTAAAACTAAATACTTACCTATAAAATAAACCCTAAGCTAACTACAATATAACTAATAGTTACATTGTAGCTAGCTTAGGGTTTATTTTTATTTTACAGGCAAGTTTGTATTTATTTTAACTAGGTAGAATAGTTACTAAATAGTTATTAACTATTTAATAACTGCCTAGCTAAAATAGATACAAACTTACCTGTAAAATAAAACCTAACCTATGTTACACTAACACCTAACACTACACTATAATTAAATAAATTAACTAAATTAACAACAATTAAATCAATTAAATTAGCTAAAGTACAAAAACAAACAAACACTAAATTACAGAAAATAATAAAAAAATTACAAGATATTTAAAATAATTACACCTAATCTAATAATAATCTAATCCTATCAAAATAAAAAAAAGCACCCCAAAAATAAAAAAAAAAACCTAGCCTAAACTAAACTATCAAAAGGCCCTTTTAAGGGCTATTGATAGTTTAGTTTAAGATAGGGTTTTTTTATTTTATTTTGGGTTTTTCTATTTTTATTTTGATAGAGCTAATAATAACTATTGTACCTAGTTAAATAAATACAAACTTGCCTGTCAAATAAAAATAAACCCTAAGATAGCTACAATGTAACTATTAGTTATATTGTAGCTAGCTTAGGGTTTATTTTATAGGTAAGTATTTAGTTTTAAAGGGATAGTAAACCCAATTTTTTTATTTCATGATTCAGATAGAGCATGAGATTTTAAGCACCTTTCTAATTTACTCCTATTATCAATTTTTCTTTGTTCTCATGCTATCTTGATTTGAAAAAGCAGTACTGTAAGCTTTAGAGCCAGACCATTTTTTGTTTAGAACATGGGTAGCACTTGCTGATTTGTGGCTAAATGTAGCAAACCAATCAGCAGCTCTACCAAGGTGCTGAACTAAAAAATGGGCCGGCTCCTAACCTTTTATTACTGCTTTTTCAAATCAAGATAACATGAGAACAAAGAAAAATTGATAATAGGAGTAAATTAGAAAGTTGCTTAACATTGCATGCTCTATCTGAATCATGAAAGAAAAAATGAGGGGTTAGTATCCCTTTAAATAGGAATAATGTAGTTAATGATAGTAATTTTCTTTAGATTTATTTAAATTATATTTAAGTTAGGGGGTGTTAGGGTTAGGGTTAGACTTAGATTTAGGGGTTAATAACTAATATAGTGGCGGCGACGTTGGGGCTGGCAGATTAGGGGTTAATAAGTGTAGGTAGGTTGCGGCGACATTGGGGGCTGCAGATTAGGGGTTCATAAATATAATGTAGGTGGCAGCGATGTCCGGAGCGGGAGATTAGGGGTTAAACATTTTATTATAGTGTTTGTGATGCGGGAGGGCCTCGGTTTAGGGGTTAATAGGTAGTTTATGGGTGTTAGCATACTTTGTAGCACTTTAGTTATGAGTTTTATGTTACGGCGTTGTACTATAAAACTCTTAAATACTGACTTTAGAATGCGTTACAGATCTTGACAGGGTAGGGTGTACCGCTCACTTTTTGGTCTCCCAGGACAGACTCGTAATACCGGCGCTATGGACCTCTTAAAGCTGCTTTTTTTTCCCCTAACGCACAACTCGTAATCTAGCCTTTTGTTTTTGGGGGAAAACTGACAGCTGCCAGTACCCAAGATGGCGGCACATAGGTAGCAGGGGGAGGGTTAGAGAGCTGTTTGGGGGGGATTAGAGAGGTTGGGGGCTAAGGCAGGGGTCCATCACAGCTGAATATTTATTTATTTATTTTTTTATTTTTTTAAATAAAAAAAAATAAACACCTTTTATTTTAGTACTGGCAGACTTTCTGCCAGTACTTAAGATGGTGGGGACAATTGTGGGGTAGGGGAGGGAAGAGAGCTGTTTGGGAGGGATCAGGGGATGGGATGTGCCAGTTGGGAGCCTGATCTCTACACTAAAGCTAAAATTAACCCTGCAAGCTCTCTGCAAGCAACCTAATTAACCCCTTCACTGCTGGGCATAATACAAGTGTGGTGCGCAGCAGCATTTAGCGGTCTTCTAATTGCCAAAAAGCAATGCAAAAGCCATATATGTCTGCTATTTCTGAAAAAAGGGGATCCCAGAGAAGCATTTACAACCATATGTGCCATAATTGCACAAGCTTTTTGTAAATAATTTCAGTGAGAGACCTAAAATTGTGAAAAATTTAAAGGGTTTTTTTTTTTTTTCTCGCATTTGGCGGTGAAATGGTGGCATGAAATATACCAAAATGGGCCTAAATCAATACTTGGTGTTGTCTACTACACTACAGCTAAAATTAACCCTACAAGGTTCCTACAACCTAAAGTTTGTGAAAAATTGAACAATTTTTTTTTATTTGATCGCATTTGGCGGTGAAATGGTGGCATGAAATATACCAAAATGGGCCTAGATCAATACTTTGGGTTGTCTACTACACTACACTTAAGCTAAAATTAACTCTACAATCTCCCTACATGCTCCCTAATTAACCCCTTCACTGCTGGGCATAAAACACGTGTGGTGCGCAGTGGCATTTAGCAGCCTTCTAATTATCAAAAAGCAACGCCAAAGCCATATATGTCTGCTATTTCTCAACAAAGGGGATCCCAGAGAAGCATTTACAACCATGTGTGCCATAATTGTAAAAGCTGTTTGTAAATAATTTAAGTGAGAAACCTAAAGTTTGTGACACAATTTGTGAAAAAGTGTACAATTTGTTTTATTTGATCGCTTTTGGCGGTGAAATGGTGGCATCAAATTTACCAAAATGGGCCTAGATTAATACTTTGTGTTGTCTACTACACTACACTAAAGCTAAAATTAACACTACAAGCTCCCTAATTAACCCCTTCACTGCTGGGCATAATACATGTGTAGTGGGCAGCGGCATTTAGAGACCTTCTAATTACCAAAAAGCAACGCCAAAGCCATATAAGTCTGCTATTTCTGAACAAAGGGGATCCCAAAGAAGCATTTACAACAATTTGTGTCATAATTGCACAAGCTGTTTGTAAATAATTTCAGTGAGAAACCTAAAATTGTGAAAAATGTAAAGTTTTTTTTTTATTTGCTCGCATTTGGCGGGGAAAGGGTGGCATGAAATATACCAAAATGGGCCTAGATCAATACTTGGAGATGTCTTCTATACTACACTAAAGCTAAAATTAACAGTACAAGGTCCCTACAAGCTCCCTAATTAACCCCTTCACTGCTGGGCATACTACACTTGTGGTGCACAGCGGCATTTAGCAGCCTTCTAATTATCAAAAAGCGACACCAAAGCCATATATGTCTGCTATTTCTCAACAAAGGGGATCCCAGAGAAGCATTTAAAACCATTTGTGCCATAATTGCACAAGCTGTTTGTAAATAATTTAAGTGAGAAACCTAAAGTTTGTGACCAAATTTTTTTTATTTGATCGCATTTGGCAGTGAAATGGTGGCATGAAATATACCAAAATGGGAATAGATAAAACTTTGGGTTGTCTTCTAAAAATAAATATATACATGCCAAGGGATATTCAGGGATTCCTGACAGATATCAGTGTTCCAATGTAACTAGCGCTAATTTTGAAAAAAAGTGGTTTGGAAATAGCAAAGTGCTACTTGTATTTATGGCCCTATAACTTGCAAAAAAAGCAAAGAACATGTAAACATTGAGTATTTCTGAACTCAGCACAAAATGTAGAAACTATTTAGCATGGGTGTTTTTTGGTGGTCGTAGATGTGTAACAGATTTTGGGGGTCAAAGTTAGAAAAAGTGTGTTTTTTTCCATTTTTTCCTCATATTTTATAAAACAATCTATAGTAAATTATAAGATATGATGAATGAATATATCTTTAGAAAGTCCATTTAATGGCGAGAAAAACAGTATATAATATGTGTGGGTACAGTAAATAAGTAAGAGGAAAATTACAGCTAAACACAAACACTGCAGAAATGTAAAAATAGCTCTTGTCCTTAAGGGTAAGAAAATTGAAAAATGGTCTGGTCATTAAGGGGTTAAAGAGACACCCCTTCTTTCATTCAGATAGAGCATGCAATTTTAAGCAACTTTCTTACTTTCTTACTCCTATTGGCAATTTTTCTTCATTCTCTTGCTATCTTTATTTGAAAAACAAGAATTTAAGTTTAGAATCTGGCCCATTTTTGGTTCACAACCTGGGTTGTGCTTGCTGATTGGTGGCTCAATGCACTCACCAATAAACAAGTGCTGTCCAGGGTTCTGAACAAAACAAACATTGGCTGGCTCCTTAACTTAGATTCCTTCTTTTTCAAATAAAGATAACAAGAGAACGAAGAAAAATTTATAATAGGAGTAAATTAGAAAGTTGCTTTAAAATTGCATGCTCTATCTGAATCATGAAAGAAAACATTTGGGTTTAGTGTCCCTTTAAGCTTACTTGGTTTGGGGATAGCCACTAAAATCTCTGTTATAGGGGTATATTTATTAATGTGCGAGCGGACATGATACGATGTAGCGTATTATGTCCGCTGCACATCGATAAATGCCGACAGCATATGCTGTTGGCATTTATCATTGCTTCAGCTGTTCTTGTGAACTGCTGGTGCAATGCCGCCCCCTGCAGATTCACGGCCAATCGGCCGCTAGCAGGGGGTGTCAATCAAACCGATTGTATTCAATCAGGTTGATTTCTGTCCGCTGCCTTAGAGCAGGAGGACAAGTTATGGAGCAGAGGTCTTTAGATGTCTTTAGACTGCTGCTTCATAACTTTTGTTTACAGCGAGCCTTCAGACTCGCCGGAAACAGGGGCATCACGCTCCACACGGAGCTTGATAAATTAACCCCATAGTTTTTTGAAGACTGGATTTAAGCTCTTGAGAGAAGTCATTGGAATCCCCCTGGGCAACATGGGCACTAAATGTGTGACAGGTGTCCTACTGACAGGATCATGGCTTGCAAAATGGAGAGGTGGAACACAATTAGCACAAATGAAAACAAACAATGAATAAGCAGTGTGCTTGTTTCTGCTAGCATTATTCAAAATCACTTCCAACACAATGGTCAGTTGGGATGACATAGATCTAGCTGTGTGTATGCTGCAGATGGCGTAATTGCCAAAACTGCCACACATTAAACTATACTCCAAAGTCCAAAGCACCAAAAATCAAAAGCAGGTCGTTCCTTATGATAAATGTTAGACGTTTATTTCATCCATTAAAAATCTTGTAACAAACACAGCACAAAACCACAATGATACCAAGTATCCATAGCAAGTAGTGGTTTAATGCATTCACACAATTGTTCACTGCTCTTAGGCGTAACAGTCTCTTCCGATATAAACTGATTACCATTTAAAGGTATAGTAAATATATACATCTTTTATCCACTCCCTGCAACCTATTAATTTGAGGTAACACACTTTTAATGGTATGTTTCAATACATGTATAGTTAAGGATAGAAAGATACTTGTAATATTTACAAACCTTTGATTATGTACATACTGGCATAATAATCATTGTTTTACTGTAATATTCATAAATCAACTAAATTATAATCCATTCCCTATACATCTTATAGTTAAAAAAACCTTGTGATAACAAAATTAGATCAATTCAATCATCATATATCAGAATGTTAAGATGTTAGATGATATTCCAAGTATCTTGGATAATTCTACCTGCCTTTAAAGACCAAGCTTGCAGCGAATCAAATTGTGGTAACTGGCCAGCAGTTTGTAAAATTATTTTCTCATTTTACTCACATGCATTAGAGATAATATGGCCTCAGGTTTACATAAATATGTAATTTGGTTCTCTATATTTATTTGCTGCACTTCTAGGGAGACTTCAAGTAAAAATAGTTTTCACAGCACCCAACCACCCAATGTTCTGAAGGCTACTCTTGGTTTTGTTCTGCCTCATTGTCCCTTCTGCTGCTCTTATAAGTGCTACAGCCTTATAAGTGCTACAGTTTCACAAAGGGAACCTAACCCACACAGTGAACCAACCAACCAAACCCTCACAGTGAATCTAATGCCACACCTAGATCTTCTTCTGATCTGACTATCTTGTCCTAGACCTAATTTGATTTTACTCTCAAGTGGCCAAAACTCTGTCCATGATACTGTATTACTCCCAGTCCAAGATACTTTTGAGGAAAAGTTGTGAGGTATAAATGTAACCCCTTCTTTTTCAGGTCTAAAGAAAGGGTTGACCACTTGAAACCTTACACAAATAACAATTCTACATATACCTGTGTATGTGTATGTAAATATGTGTCTGTGAGTGTGTGTTTGTTTGTGTGTGTGTATTTGTATTCGTGTATGTATATGTATGTATGTATGTGTGTAAGTGTGTGTATTTGTATTTGTTTATGTATGTATGTATGTATGTATGTATGTATGTGTGTATGTGTATGTATTTGTGTGCATGTTTGTATATGTGTATGTGTGTATATGTAAATATGTGTGTGTTTGTGTTGTGTATATAACCATGTGTGTGTGTTGTGTGTGTATAAGTGTATGTGTAAGTATGTGTATATGTGTGTGTGCATATGTGTGTATAGGTGTGTATTTGTGAGTTGTGTGTGTGTGTATATATGTGTGTGTGTTGTGTGTGTATAGGTGTGTATTTGTGAGTTGTATGTATATATGTATGTATGTGTGTAAGTGTGTGTATTTGTATATGTATGTGTGTATGTATATGTGTATATGTATGTATGTATTTGTGTGCATGTTTGTATATGTGTATGTGTGTATATGTAAATATGTGTGTGTTTGTGTTGTGTATATAACCATGTGTGTGTGTTGTGTGTGTATAAGTGTATGTGTAAGTATGTGTATATGTGTGTGCATATGTGTGTATAGGTGTGTATTTGTGAGTTGTGTGTGTGTGTATATATGTGTGTGTGTTTGTGTGTGTGTATAGGTGTGTATTTGTGAGTTGTGTGTGTATATGTGTGTGTAAAGGTGTGCATTTGTGAGTTGTGTGTGTATATGTGTGTATGTATCTGTGTGTGTTTGTGTGTGTATAGGTGTGTATTTGTGAGTTTTGTGTGTATGTGTGTGTGTATATGTGTGTGTGTGTTGTGTGAATATGTGTGTATATGTGTGTGTGTTGTGTGAATATGTGTGTATTTGTGAGTTGTGTGTGTATATGTGTTAGTGTGTATATATAGGTGTATAATGGGTGTGTATATATGTGTGTGTGTTGTGTGTATGGGTGTGTATATATGTGTGTGTGTTGTGTGTATGGGTGTGTATGGGTGTGTATATATGTGTGTGTGTTGTGTGTATGGGTGTGTATATATGTGTGTGTGTATATATGTGTGTGTGTGTTGTGTGAATTTGTGTATGTATATATGTGTGTATGTTGTGTGTATTTGTGAGTTGTGTATGAGCGTATACTGTATATGTGTGTTGTGTGAATATGTGTGTATTTGTGTGTTGTGTGTATGGGTGTGTATTTGTGAGTTGTGTGTGAGTGTATACTGTATATGTGTGTGTTGTGTGAATATGTGTGTATTTGTGTGTTGTGTGTGTGTGTGAATATAAAATGTCTTTAAGTCCACAAATATCCTCAAGTTCCCTTCCCTGCTATCCAGCCTATCACGCTTTATTTGCTTTAGCAGACTCAGCGTGACTGTGTGAATGCAGCTTTGAAAGGTTTCAGTGTTGCTACTTTGATCTCGTTGACTTGGTACTAACATTATTGTGAGCCAGGGATTTCTTTGGAACTAACCCACTGACCAGATGTTTATTGGCAGAAAGAAAGGCTGTTTTGTTTTATGTTGTTTTTCTTTTTCATTTCTTTATTTGAGACCAGGTCCTCCTTGTAATTATGTACTCACCCACGAAAACAAGCCAAGGAAATGTCCAATCAAGATATCCAAGGCTAGAAGTGCAGTAGGTTTTGGATCCATTCCAGGCTTCTAATCAGCTCCTGACATTTCCTTACCAGAATCATCCTGTAAATTATAGACATCAGTAGTTACTACAAGTAACCCCCCAACAAGCTCCTAATGGAATCTCAGCAAAAAGATTACTCAGCTTTCTGTGTAAAAGGTCTTAAACAGGCACTGCTGCAAAAACAATTGAGCATTTTATTAATGAGAATTAAAATCCATTTGAATTATTCATAAATAAAAAGCTCACTGACATGACAAAAACTAATTTTTATGTATGTAAATATGAAGAAGAAAATGATTTGTTTGGGTTTCTGAAACATATTCTGTTAAAGGGAAATTAAACACTAAGGGCTAGATAACGAGTGGAGCGCAATCGTTTACACCTGAGCGATAAGGGGTTTATTGTGAGGATTAGCGCTCATCTGGCTTACCGCTCTTATTACGAGTTGAAAGTAAACGTGATCTCGTGAGCACAATCACGGTTTACGCTAGAATCATTACTGTGACTTCAGAGCTCTGGTTAACTGTTTTTTAAAACTAAAAGGTGTCACAAAACACATAAAAAAAAACATTACAAAGTTTAGTTACACTCATAATAACACTATCAAAGAGAAATTATTCACAAAAAAATATTGCACATGAAAGTTATAACGGCTCAAAGATAGAAGGTCTAAATATGTATATATATATATATATATATATATATATATATATATATATATATATATATATGTGTGTTTATATATGTGCTATTTAAGGTGTGTGGTGATATACGTGCAGGACTCAACTGTGCAACCCCTAATTCTGATATGCTCCCAGTATCAGAAAAAGAAATCTAAAACAAGTGGGGGGAGGGGTGCGCTCTATTACAGAGCTGTGAGTGGGACTTATATTGTTTCTGCCTACTTCTATAAATAGTATACAATTGGGATATTTATATTAATTTATATATACTACCCGTGGCAGCTTATATGGTTGGAAATTGTTACATGTGAATCCTTATATGAGGTATAAACTTGTGTGCATTGATTGTTCTAAATGGTGCTACAATATGTTGCAATGTGTTGCAACTAACAATGCTTGATGTTGCAAATGGTGCTACAATATGTTGCAAATAACAGTGCTTGATGTGCTATATGTGCAATAAATACGGTGTTGGGATCGGTATGTGCTTATTATTAAAACTAACAATATGTGCTTCTTAATTAAAACAAAACAATGTGCAATTGGCTTATTATCAGTTTATATAAGTAAATAAAAACAAATAATAACATATAAAATGGTCATGTCATTGCATTAGGATACAACAGCTGGTTCACTAGATTATGAAAAAATGGTGTCGGTGAACTGATTTATCAGCATAGACAAAAGTACTGGCATTGGTCAATAGACACTTAAGACAAAATGTCCTTAATACAAAATGTCCTTAAAAAGATACGATGATTGAGGTTCAGCGTATAATATAAAAGTTATAGGTTAAAAGTTGTGGCCACAACTATTTATAAGAGATCCAAAAAAAGCTCCAAAGAGCTGTTTCCTGTTAGGGTAGCTTTTGTAACTTGTAATGTCCCGTTATTGGAAAGCTGTAATGTGGAATTCTTATGGTGCTCGCCCCTACCGGACTACCGATATCCCTTACCTCCTCTTGTACTGGCGTGGGTTATGGGAAGGATTGCAATATACTCGGGATATGTCTCAGTTCGGCGTTTTGCCGTGTAGCTATGGTAGTATGTGAGCGTCTCACCTTCAAATTGCCCGGTCAATCCTTCCTACCCTGACGTCTACGTTGAGTAGTCACGTGGTCCTCGGAGGTCCAATCGGATAGCCGGGTCGTAGGGGGGAGTGGTGCGATAGCGATCCTGTTTGATTTGCTTGCTGGAGCCAAAATCGGTCACACTAGATTGTCAAAAATCTACGCGTTTCAGCGCTGGATATGCGCCTTTATCAAGACTTCCTACATATTGTAGCACCATTTAGAACAATCAATGCACACAAGTTTATACCTCATATAAGGATTCACATGTAACAATTTCCAACCATATAAGCTGCCACGGGTAGTATATATAAATTAATATAAATATCCCAATTGTATACTATTTATAGAAGTAGGCAGAAACAATATAAGTCCCACTCACAGCTCTGTAATAGAGCGCACCCCTCCCCCCACTTGTTTATATATGTGTACATATGTGTTTATGTATTTATATGTGTGTATATGTATTTATATGTGTGTATATGTATTTAGACATATATACACATATAATCACATAAATACATATGTATACATATATAGACATATATAGAGGTGCATTGGAGCCCTTTGCCTTTAAGTGGATTAAAACATGTTAAAGCATATTTATGCAATATTCATATTTAATAAAGACATTAACTTTGTATTTACTGTATATTTTTGATATCCTATTGTTTTGCACATAGCATAATATGTTCTATGTATTTCTAAATAGATATTCCTATGTATACCTGTATATAGCTATACCTATATATATATATATATATATATATATATATATATATATATATATATATATAATCAATCATGTATGTATATATATATATATATATATATATATATATATATATATATATATATGTGTGTGTGACATGTGACAGCACTGAAGAAATGACACTTTGCTACAATGTAAAGTAGTAAATTTAAAGCCTGTATAACAGTGTAAATTTGCTGTCCCCTCAAAATAACTCACACAGCCATTAATGTCTAAACCATTGGCAACAAAAGTGAGTGCACCCCAAAGTGGAATTGTCCAAATTGGGCCCAATTAGCCATTTTCCCTCCCCAGTATCATGTGACTCGTTAGTGTTACTAGGTCTCAGGTGTGAATGGGGAGCAGGTGTGTTAAATTTGGTGTTATCACTCTCACACTCTCTCATTATGGTCACTGGAAGTTCAACATGGCACCTCATGGCAAAGAACTCTCTGAGGATCTGAAAAAAAGAATTGTTGCTCTACATAAAGATGGCCTAGGCTATAAGAAGATTGCCAAGACCCTGAAACTGAGCCGCAGCACAATGGGCAAGACCATACAGCGGTTTAACAGGACAGGTTCCATTCAGAACATGCCCGCCATGGTCGACCAAAGAAGTTGAGTGCACGTGCTTAGCGTCATATCCAGAAGTTGTCTTTGGGAAATAGATGTATGAGAGCTGCCAGCATTGCTGCAGAGGTTGAAGGGTTCGGGGTCAGCCTGTCATTGCTCAGGCCATACACCACACACTGCATCAAATTGGTCTGCATGGCTGTCGTCCCAGAAGGAAGCCTCTTATAAAGATGATACACAAGAAAGCCTGTTTTCTGAAGACAAGCAGACTAAGGACATGGATTACTGGAACCATGTCCTGTGGTCCAATGAGACCAAGAAAAACTTATTTGGTTCAGATGGTGTCAAGCATGTGTGGTGGGAACCAGGTAAGGAGTACAAAGACAAGTGTGTCTTGCCTATAGTCAAGCATGGCGGTGGGAGTGTCATGGTCTGGTCCTGCATGAGTGCTGCCGGCACTGGGGAGCTACAGTTCATTGAGGCAACCATGAATGCCAACATGTATTGTGACATGCTGAAGCAGAGCATGATCCCCTCCCTTCGGAGACTGGGCCGCAGGGCAGTATTCCTACATGATAACGACCCCAAACACAACTCCAAGATGACCACTGCCTTGCTAAAGAAGCTGAGGGTAAAGGTGATGGACTGACCATGCATGTCTCCAGACCTAAACCCTATTGAGCATCTGTGGGGCATCCTCAAATGGAAGGTGGGGGAGTGCAAGGTCTCTAACATCCACCAGCTCTGTGATGTTATCATGGAGTGGAAGAGAACTCCAGAGGCAACCTTTGAAGCTCTGATGAACTTCATGCCCAAGAGGGTTAAGGCAGTGCTGGAAAATAATGGTGGCCACACAAAATATTGACACTTTGGGCAAAATTTGTACCTTTCCACTTAGGGGTGTACTCACTTTTGTTGCCAACGGTTCAGACATTAATGGCTGTGTGTTGAGTTATTTCGAGGGTACAGCAAATTTATACTGTTATACCGGCTGTACACTCACTACTTTACATTGTAGCAAAGTGTAATTTCTTCAGTGTTGTCACATGAAAATATATAATAAAATATTTACAAAAATGTGAGGGGTGTACTCACTTTTGTGAGATACTGTATAAATATATGTATAGATAAATGTTACCAAAATATCATCACATATATATATATATATATATATATATATAAATAAATATGTATTTCTGAATACATAGAACATATTCTGTAAAGACCATTGCAATATGAAATATTTATATTTTCATTTCTGGTTAGCGCAAATAAGAATATGCGATCGGGTTTGCACGAGAGTGGGGTGTTAGATTTTTTTCCACTATTTGTCTCCATTGACTGCTATGAAGGAATACGTTAACGCAATATTCTAACTTCAGATTTTTGTGCTCGTCGGGTTATCGCAAGAGCAAAAACAGTTTACTTTTAACTCATAATGCGAGCGCAACCTGACGAATGCAAAAATCTTCATTCTAGCGCAATTAATGCACAAGCGGGAGTGTTAATTTGCAATCCACTCATAATCTGGCCCTAAATAAATAATAGATAGAATGAAGCATTCAAAGAAAAAAATACTCTGAGAATAACATGTAGATATATTTTTTAAAGTTTCATTATCTGTTTAAATATTGACAAAATAAAACAATGGGAGCTGCCATGTTGTAACTTAGGTTACCTTGTCTGCTGTGGCCAATTAGGGACAGTTATAAATAGGTCACAATGGCTGTGTGGAATATAACAGTGCTCTGCAATTCCATTTCTAACAGGAACTGAAAAGCTCACAATTTCAGAATGGAATTACAGGAAAAGGGGACAAAATAAATTAATTATGAATGTATATTGCAGAGGTTTTTTTTTCTATATACGATTTATCATTTTATATTACCCCACTCCAAGTGTTAAATGTCCCTTTAAAAAATGCTTTGGTTTCCACCCTTGGTGCAGATCTATATAGTAAAGCCTTCAGGCATCATACTATAGCAAGAGCATTGGGTGTCTGTGCATGCACAGTGCATGCTCATGACATCACACTAGAGATTACCAGCACTCATTGCACATGCACAGGTGTCAAATGCGAGTTTACCGCAGTATGTCCCAGTATGCTTTGCTTTACAGAACTGCATCAGAAGAGAAAAAAACGGCTTACAATATATTTTAATAAAGAAATCCTCTATAAAGTATTTTTTTTAACAAACAAATATAGAAAATACATAGGGCTAGATTATAGTGGAGCGCTTACAGTTAAGCATGAGTGATAAGGTGTTGCTTGCATCAGGTTTTTCACTTGTATGTTGAAAGTAAACACGATCGATTGAGCACAATTTAAGTCAACACACATCGGGTTATCGCATCCTCAGAGCTCTGGTTAACTGTTTTACAAAACAAAAAAGTGTCACAAAACACATCAAAAATACATTACAAAGTACACTTACATTCATAATAACACTACGTAATAAAAATTATTATTAGAAAAAATCACAAAAACGTTTTAAGGGCAGCAAAGAGCTTTAACAGAGCTACATACATATGTATGTATGTATATATATATATATATATATATATATATATATATATATACTGTTGTGCTCATAAGTTTACATACCCATGTAAGTGGCGGCGGTGTCCGGAGCGGAAGATTAGGGGTTAATAGTATAATGCAGGTGGCGACGATGTTGGGGGCGGCAGATTAGAGGTTAATAAGTGTAAGGTTAGGGGTGTTTAGACTTGGGGTACATGTTAGGGTGTTAGGTGTAGACTTAGAAAGTCTTTCCCCATAGGAAACAATGGGGCTGCATTAAGAGCTGAACGCTGCTTTTTTGCGGGTGTTAGTTTTTTTTTTCAGCCAGCTCAGCCCCATTGTATCCTATGGGGAAATCGTGCACGAGCACGTTTTTCCAGCTTACCGCTAGCGTAAGCAACGCTGGTATTACAGGGAGAAGTGGAGCTAAATTTTGCCCAGCACTCAAATTTCTGAGGCTAACGCACCCATTCAGAAAACTTGTAATACCAGCGTTGTTTAAAGTGTGCGCTGGAAGAAAAAAAAAAGGAGCGTTAGCTCCGCAAGTTTTTACCGACAAAACTTGTAATGTAGCCGTATGTATTTGTTTCACAGCAGGTTTCATAAAACAAAAGAAACACCTACTCCTAACTCAGGAGGCTAACTAAATTTTAAAGGATTCCTAACTATATTACTAGGGCATCTAAACTGTTAAACAACTGCTTTATAGAAAAAATAGTTTAAAGTACCTGCTTTTTCTCCCTGTGTCTCTGTGCTTACAGGCAGTCTGTCAGGTGATTTCCTCCTCACAGGAGGAAAAAAGAGCGAGATTTGCTCTCAGAGCAGCCTTTTGCTAGCTAGCTAATTGCACCAGCAGAGAGCACCTGAAATGTAACTGTTTTCATTCTGGATAAACAGAGAGCTCCATTCTCCTGCTAACATATATTTGCTCTCTGACCCTGTCACATATCCTCCCCTCCAGCGGAACACAGTAGGGTGGAGCGGCTGTTGAAAAAAAACTATGCACTCTAGACAAAGCATCTGTATTAGCATGCAGAAGCAAAGCTCTATGGGCCACATCAAACTTATAGGGCTGTAAAGAGAGGAACCACCATGTTACTTTGGCATTTGTTTCTTTCAATTTGTGCATCCATTGCAAAGGCGCATGTCAGTCACTAGCATAAAGGACCGGCCTAACAAATAGTACCTTAAGGTCTAAATAGTTTACTTGAAAGCCAAGCATTCTTTCTCTACTACAGCATATTTTTGCACCCTTGGCAGTAATTTACGACTCAAGTAGAGCACAGGGTGTTCTTCACCTGCTATATATTGAGACAGTACCGCTCCCAGGCCAACTTCAGAAGCATCTGTCTGCAGAAAGAACTACTTGGAGAAATCAGGGGCTATTAAGACTCGATGACAGCATAAAGCCATTTTCAAGTCAGCAAATGAACGGTCTGCCACCTCAGTCCATTTCACAACATCAGGCGCCCTTGCTTTCATCGAATCTGTTAGTGGAGAAGCCCTGGTGACAAAATGGGGTATAAACCTTATATAATACCCTACTATTCCAAGTAAAGTTCTTGCTTTTTTCTTAAGGGCTTGGGCCAACTTTCAATGGCCGCTATCTTACTAACTTGGGGTTTTACCATACCTCTTCCTACAGTAAAGACCAAATATTTAGCCTCAAAGCATCCTATTATACTTTTAGTAGGATTTACTGTGAGACCAGCTTCTCCCAAAGTGTCTAAAACAGATTAACTCTATGCAAATGGGACTCCCAGTCCTGGCTATAAATAACCAGATCATCCAGATTATTATTATTATTATCATCATTTATTTGTAAAGCCCTGCCAAATTCCATAGCGCTGGACATATTGATAAGATAAGATAAACTGAGGCATACTGGGCATGTGGCTTCAACAACTTATTTATTAACCGTTGAAATGTCGCTGGGGCCCCATGTAACCCAAAGGGCAAAACGGTATATTGGTAAAGGCCCCCAGGGGTTGCAAATGCTGGTAAGGTCAGTAGACACTTGCACCTCAGGGACACGAGTGGTTGTCACCGTTAATCCCTGTACTCCTACCAACACAAAGGCCTCTCTAGCCTTCCAAAGCTTTAACAGATTTATGTGGTACACTTGCTCTACCTTTCTTCTGTCAGGCTGCCTCACCTTGTAATTTACAAGCCCTTCTTGGCAAATAATCTCATATGGACCTTGCCACCAAGATAACAGTTTACTTTCAGCCGTGGGGACAAGAACAATGACCCGGTCGCCTAGCTAGAAAGTCCGTACAGAGGATTGTC